>NC_043707.1:21660898-21724708 GCF_006229205.1 Suricata suricatta
CCCCCCCCCCCCCCCCACTACACCAACTGGTAGGCGTTAATGGTCGCCGGGGAACGCGAGGCACCTTTTTGATTGGCTGGAGGGAGAGCTGGCCGGTTCCACCAACACCCGGGGTCCGAAGCGCCAGCGGGCTGAGTGGGAGGCGCTTGGCGTCTCCCAGTCGGGCGTTTGCTTTCAGAACTTTTCCCGCCCCTATTTACCTTTTATTATGTCTCCTCTTTTTGAAGAAAGCTAGGGATCTGGAGACGCACAGGCTTTCTCTCCCAGTCTCCCGCATATTTCCTTTCCCAGCACTTTCCTTTCTCCCACAGGTTCCTGGCGCTGAAGGGGCCAGTTGGCGGATCCTCCTGCAGAAAGGAGGCTGCTTTCTTTCCTATTACCTGCTTCTCCCTTTCACCTTCCCCGAAGTGGGATCCTTAGTCCCTGGTTCCTGGATTTTCTCCCAGGGAGACAGGGATCCTATGGGAGTTACTTCCACGTGAGGGTGATGGAGTTCAGGAGTAGAGAACTATCTGGCTTTTAAGGGACCTAAGAACTCTCCAGTCCTGTCTGTCTTGGGATAGAAGCTTATCAAGGAAGGGAACCTGAGAAACACTGTCCTAGGTGCAGCTTTGAATCAAAGAAAAAGTTGGGAAGGCAACTTCATAGGATCCAATTCTTGTCACCTTTTTTTTAACCCTTGCTGCTAAAACTATTTTGGTAGCATTCTTGACAATTGACGAACCAAATTCTCCTTGTATGAATCATGCAGGAGCCATGATTGTGTTTTGTTGCCTTTTCAGAAAAAATGAAGGGAAGAAAGTGGTTAGAAGGAAAGATGGCATCTTCCATTCTCCTGAAAGAGATGAGAACAAGAATCTGGAGAATTCCAAGTGGTCAAAGCCTAGAGAAAACAGGTTTACAAATAGAATCACAATTATCTTCCTACAAATAAAGCAGCAGTACTTTTCTCCCCTCCAGAGGAATAGCCTCCACCTCCACGCCTGCCCTAAAACCTTCTGTGAAGAATGGCTCAAACGGCCCAGCACTAGACGGACCCATGTGGGCAGAATACACTACGCGTGCGCTCACACAAGTGCAAGACAAGTCTCCTTCGTTACACACTTTTTCCCTCACCTCCAACCTGCCGACCCACCAGTATATTTACACAGGAGAGCGGCCCGTGCCCTGCAAAGTGTGTAGCAAGGCTTCCAGCCACAGCTCTAAAGCGGTCCCATTGCCTGCACTCTCCGCAAGCCCCACGTGTCGCAGGAGTCAGGCCAGGGCTTCAAGCTGCTCTGGCACCAGCATTTCCACATGGACATTCAGTCTTACTAGTGCCTAGAGTACCAGTCCTATCCATGCAGTAGACCTTTGAGAAGCAAACAGCGTCTGTCTGCCACTCACCCACAACAGTGAGAGGCTCTAAGCACAGGGGATCTTCTGATGTGGGTTCCAACTTGACCCAGCACCAACTAATCCAAGCCAGGAGTCCACTGACCTTATTCTACCACTGGGTCCTGGTGAGGAAGAGCCACGTGTGTGTCCTGAATTGGGGGACCACCGTGTTCACAGCGTCATCGCTGGCGCGCAACAGCACTGGGGCAGAGCTATTGACTGTGTGGCCAAGGCTTATGGTCCAGCCAACTTGGCCAACACTCAAGCAGCAGAGGTTCTCAGTGTGAGGGGGCTCCTGGTTGAACTGTCATTTCCCTGCATGCAACAGACAAGCCCTCTGAGAGGCTTTCTGTCAGATGCTACAAGAGATGCCCCTATATTTTCAAGATTTCAGGTCCCCAGGTGTTGGGGCCCATCCAGCCAGCAGTGCTGTGTGGCCTATTGGGACCCTGCTTCCCCTACTTGAAAATGTGTGCACTTGACTGCTTGACCTAAGTGGATCAGAGACTGGGGTTAGTTCTCCTATTATTCATACCTCTTGGTGATTGTGGTTTCAGTAAATGGGCAGATTTTCTGATTGAAACTTCTCCCCTAGTTAGAGGCACCTTGCTCACAGACTATTGTTTGAACTTTTAAAGAAAAATAGCCTTGTCATAAGCTTCACTTAATATTACACTATATACGCAAAATACGACTCCCGCTGATGTATTTTTAGTGATAAATTATGTTTTTTGATCTTCTGTATTGTACTTCATTCCTGTCTTTAATTTTCTGTTCTCTCTTCCGTGAAAACAATGATCTATTCTGAAACGTGTGATTCTTAAGAAGTTGCAAACAATGTAATCATTAAAAGAAAGATGTAATCACCTATGGTATATAAGACACCAAGTTTCACAGTAAAGTGTGGTCTCTTCCACTATTCATGTTGTCTGTGTTCTTTCTTGTAGATATTTCACCGACACCAACCCCCTACTCAGGGACCCTTAGACTGGTGCGTGGGCTGGTCCCCCGCACCCAGGAAACGCTCAGCCATGGCACAAGTCCTTTTGGGAAGAACAAAGAAAATGGAAGTCTTTGTATATGGCTCGGTCATCCTCAGACCTGACGCATTTTGCAAAATTAAGAGCAGCTCAAAAGTAATATTTTGTTCAGCGCATCATTACCAGGCATAAGATTCCATCCCAGGAGATTCTGATTCAATAGGCTGGAGACGGAACCTGGAAGCTAGCTACATTTTAGATACTGCATGGGATTCTGTGGCAGAAGGCCTTATTTTGAAAAATACTGGCATAGGGGCGCCTGGAGGGCTCAGTTGGTAAAGTGTCCGACTTCGGCCCAGGTCATAATTTCACAGTTCACAAGCTCAAGCCGTGTGCTGGACTGTGGGCTGCCAGCTCAGAGCCTGGAGCCTGCTTCGGATTCTGGGTCTCTCCCCGTGCTGCCCCCCACCTCCTTGCACACCATCTCTCTCAAAAATAAACATTAAAAAAAAAAAAAAGGCCTAGAGCAGTTTTTTGCTACTTTGGCTCATAAACATCTTTGCAGATTCTGCTCCTAGGAGGATGCACACAAACATTCAAAAATGTTTAGGGGTCTTTAAAACTCAAGTCAGTACTTGTCCTTATTTTACATAGCTTGGACAAGCTAGGAATGGGTCATGTGGTCATGACCTTGACCTTTCACTCTAGCCATGTGGCTGCGGCTCATTTTGTCTGGTGCAGACAAGCATTTTCCTTGATGCACCATGAAGCCCTAAGAAAACTGTCTTTCTGGCTTAAATTGTTCAGGGTCTGAGCCTCAAAGACCTGCAGTAGCAGAGAGAAAAGGGAGCCCCATCTCTGGTGGCGGTATCCATGCCAAGAAATGAGCTGAGAACAGAGTGAAGCTGAGCCATATTTCATTACACTCAAAAATTGATTAAATTGTGGAAAGTTGGGTCACAAGGGCAGGAAGCAGAGGGACTAGGTCTGGTGTTGGGGCCCTAAGCAAGCCTTGCAAACTTCAAAGCACTCAGAGAAAGTAGGTAGTAATTATGGTACCTTTAATTGGCAAGCTGCAGGCAGGGTCCAGATCTGACTTTGAATCTGAGCTGACAACTGGTGTTGCAGGCTGGGCTTTCCCCGGGCAGTGCTGAGGGTTAGGCAAGGGAAGGGCTGGACACTGGCTTCCCTAGGGAATTAAAAGCTGATATAAATATAGCTCCTGTTGCCAAGGTGCTCTTTCTCACTTCCCGTCCCCCTTGTGACAAAGTGGCACATGAGCCAATCCACCCAGTGAAATTTAGGGGAAGTCAGGTCTTGGTGGAATACAATTTGAAGATTAAGTTGGAATCAGGCCGGTTGATTACATTCACCTGAACAGTGTCTTTCCCCCAAATTTTCTACCTCTTCCTTTACAACAAATCTGGTTTCTTCCTAAGGTAGGCTAGACATGACTGGGGCTGAGTTAGGTGAAGAAGGCAAATGCATACAAGCTCTCAGAAGACCTAAAGCCCTGCGATTAGTCTTTGGGGTGAAGGTGAAGGGTCATCCTGGCCAGAGGCAGGAACAGGGCCCACTCCTGGCTGGCTGCTTCACCACCTGGACAAGGCTGGACTTGACCACAGAGGAACTGGTGGTAGATGGAAAATGGTCACAGGTGATACAGCTTGGGAATAAATATGAGCCCAGTTCCCTTGGCTACTAACTCCAAACGTCCCTGGCCTGACCCCTCTTTGTTCATGATGGCTGGCACTCCAAAAGAAGCAAGCTTTGCTTGGGCTTGCCGGGGAACTCTCATCTTGGGCTAGT
Organism: Suricata suricatta; assembly: GCF_006229205.1. NCBI lineage: Eukaryota > Metazoa > Chordata > Mammalia > Carnivora > Herpestidae > Suricata > Suricata suricatta. Next base: position 21,665,065 of record NC_043707.1, read on the forward strand.
TTCTCCCTTGTCTTGCTTTGCTACGTGTTTTGTTGGTCATCTCGTACCTGGCCTTCACCGATAGTGGGCTGCTGTGTACCTAGTCCAGGTCATTGCTTGGGGGGCATTATAGGAGGGAGCAGATGCCTCCAGAACCCTGGCTGAGACACTGGCAAGGACCTCAGGAGTGGTATGGTCAAGATGGCCGTAAACCAAGAACCCTGGAGTACCACTCTATAGGTGACCTTGGCCAGGTTGTTTGGCCTCCCCCAGGCTCACTCAGAGCCCCCAAATAAAAAAGGATGGAAAAGCCAAGATCTCTTCCAGTTCAAAAAGATGATGAGGCCCTCCTCGCGGGGTTGAGAGTGGCTGAAGCCTGAGCAACAGTGCTCTCCCAGGGTGGCCCAAGAAAGACTGGAGGGGACACTCAGAGCCTTCCTCTTCCAAAACAGGAACTGCCGGTCAGCTGAGAGTCCTACTGGAGCCTGACAGAGATACCACTCGGTTTGGGGCACAATATATAGTCCTGACAGTCTCTTCCTGACAGGACTGTCCTTTCCAAACAAGATGGTTCCTCCCTCATATGGAGGGAGGAAAATGAGTTGATGGACAAGACAGTACTTTGTAAATCAGAGACTGTGATATAGCAAACATCTGAAATAAAGCCTGCTTTTACTTCTCTCCCGCCAGCCTTTCACATATGTGCTTTCTACCTGAATTCTCGATTCAGGAGAACATGAATGCTATAAACCAGTTTGCAAACTCAAATGACTAGAGGAACCCAAAAGGTCATGTAAAATGAGAGGGAAACGCCAGATGGAGAGGGCCTGCTTTACCCAGAGACATGGACAAGCAATGACAAGGGCCAGCTGATGCCAATCAGGGGCTGACATGGAGTGTCAGTGACAGGGGCCTGGACAGTTGTCCCCCGGCCCCTGCCAGGTGCGGTTTTGCGAGAGCTCTGGTCAAGTTGCCAAATCCTTGGATTTTTCAAATGAGGCCAGAAACCTGAATTTTTGTGTGAAATATCCTTTTAAATCTTAACCAATAATTTGTTAACACTTTAAAATGTTGGTTGGGCCAAAAATGATTTTTAAAATGTTGCTGCAAGCCAGATTCAGTACGTGGCCATCAGTTTTGAACTCCCGCAGTAAAAAGACAATGGATAAAGCAAAGTTCTCTTCTACCTCTTAACATGTCTAAGCTGAGTAACGGCCTTTTCTTCCCCCACCACGGATGTCTTGTGGAAGCGCTTACCTCAGCCCTAACTCAGCAAAGGGAGATTCTAGAGTCTGGGGCAGTAGGGAGCAAGGTGTCAGGAGATCAAGTTTGTGAAGGCCTTAGATAAGAGGGTCCTCAATCGCCCAGGACCACCTCTTGCTCAGAATTCTGGGACCTGCCTGGAGTTGCCACAGAGGCTCAGACCCCTGAGCCAAGCCTGGGCCTCAGACAATGTCTACCTCTTCACCCTTTGCCTTGCTGTCTTTGAGTCCATCACCATCACCCACACTCCTGGAATATTTCTGGGTAGTGCTGGAAGCTCACAGGTGGATCCAGGTCATCTTGGCCAGGGGGCAAGGGCACAGGCAACCCACCGGCACTCTGGCCCCTGTGCCCCCCAGCACCAGGCCTATGGACCCACTGGTGCTTGGCCATGGCTGACTTCTGGCCAAAGCACCTGCCACACTGAGGGCAAGGGTAGGGGCGTTCGCCGCTGTGGGTACGCCGATGGGCTGCCATTTCGGAGCTCTGTCGGAAGCAGCGCCCACAGTCTGGGCATGGGTAGGGCTTCTCGCCCGTATGGGTGCGCACGTGGCGCCGAAGGTCTGACGCGTGGGCAAAGGCGCGGCCACAGTCCAGGCAGGGGAAGGGAGTCTCGCCACTGTGGACCCGCTGGTGCTGGTAGAGGGCAGAGCTCTGGCTAAAGCGGCGGCCGCAGTCGGCACAGCCGTAGGGCTTCTCGCCTGTGTGGACCCGAAGGTGAGTGGTGAGGGCAGAGCGCTGGGTGAAGGCGCGGCCACAATGCAGGCAGCGGTGGGGCCGCTCCCCACGGTGGATGGCCCGATGCTTGCTCAGAGAGGAGGCCTGGCTAAAGCCCTTGCCACAGTCGGCGCAGCAGAAGGGCCTCTCACCCGTGTGGGTGTACAGGTGCTCCACCAGGGTGGAGCGCCAGGCAAAACTCTTCCCACACATGTAGCAACCATGACGCTGGTCTGCTCTTGGGACGGGGGGGTGGGCACAGAGTGGGGGCCGGCCCCGGCGAGGGGCCTTGGACGGCTGTTCCAGGCCATAAGGGAGCCCAGCAGAAGGGTGCTTCAGAGTAGATCGAGCTTCCACACAAAGGATCTTCTCCAGTGCCTCAGTCCCTTCTCTTTGTCCTTTCTCTTCCTTGTTTCTGGAATCTGCTGGGAGGTAAGGGGAGAGCTCAGACTCTGGCTTGTCCCGGTCCTTAAAGCCAAGCCCCAAAGGGTGACAGAGAAGCCTCTTACATACAGAGCCACCTTCTGGACCCACGGCAGCCTCTGAGACTCAGCTCAGTACAGGCAGGGAAGCTCAGAGTGACACCTTTTCCTGCGCTTCAGAGGACAGAAAAGATGCAGAGACCCCCCCCCCCCAAAAAAAAAAAAGGAAAGAACAGAGCACTGTACATTCTACCTCAGAGTTAGGGAAATGGGGGAGGGAGGGACATTTTTGCTGGAGGATGAGTGGATGTTTAAGGTTTCTGTCCAGGCAGCAGGAACAGTACAAGAGAGGGATGAATGTGGCGGCACTGACAAGTTCACAGGGACAGGGTCCTGTGCAAGGATGAACTGGAGAAAGAAAACAGTGGAAGCCAAGAGAATGGAGATGCCACACACACACAAAATAACCAAAAGAAAGGAAACTGAAACAAAAGGTGGCAGAGAAACTGGAGTGCACAAAAACGGCAGGAGGGATGATCAAGCTCAAGAGAGCATCCCAGCAGAGCCTGGGTCATACTCCCAATCCCTTCTAGGCTGAACCCAGGAGCTCGGCAAGGGCCGGCATGGGAACCTCGGCTGGGAAAGCAATTCAGGGGAGAAAATGAGCAGGGCAGGTGTTGGCACAGGGGATCAGAACGGGTCAGGCCCAGAGGAGGTCCCAGGAGACGCGGCACCCAATACTTCACCTGTGTCTGCTTCTGTCAGACACGCTCCCACCTCCGGATCCCTGGCCTCCGGGCCCCACAGGTCGGCCTCTTCCTCCACCCAGCAGATGAGGGCTGGCTTGGTGCCTCGGAACCCTGGGGGAGGAGAATGCAAACCCCACGCTGCCGGGAGGCCTCCCCCCGCCGTCCCGACTTCCCGGACCTAGGGCCTCCCACGGGCCGAGCCGGCCCGGAGGCGGGACGGGGCGGGCAGGGGGGGGAGGGGTGGCCCAGGCGAGCGGGCGGGGCCTCACCGAGCGCGCCCAGGTGGCCGTAGGTCTCCCGCATCACGTCCCGGTACAGGGCCCTCTGCGCGGGCCGCAGACACCCCCACTCCTCCGGGGAGAAGTACACGGCCACGTCCGCGAAGCTCACGGTGCCAGGCCTCCTCCGCTCGCGCCCGGCCGCGTCTGGTTCCCACGCGGGGAGCGGGGTCGGAGGCGGCGCCATGGCAAGTGCCAGGGGCCGGGGAGCTTCCCGCGCTAGAAGCTTCCGGGCTAGAAGGCCGGGAGCGCAGCAGCCGGCCCCTCGAGGGCCCACTCCGCTGGCCGACGACCAGGAGCTGCCGGCCGAAGGGACACAGACCATCAGAAAGAAATGGCGGCAACGCGCCGCGCGAACGTTGCTCCTACGCCACCGTGCCCAGATGACGCCTCCCCCGGGGTCTCCAGGTGGCTTTTGTCCTCGAGCCCACAGCCAAAATGGCCGCGACTGCTACAAGTGCGGCTGAAGGCGGCCGCCTCCGCCTGGCCCACGGAGGGGCGGCGGGAGGTTCGGCCTGACTCCGTCGGCTCTGCCTTTGTGAATTCCACGGTCGTAAATGGGTTTCCGCCCGTCACTGAGTGACAGAAGCCTTTTTCGAATGTTGAGAGGAGCACAATGTAGTGGGTAAAAGAGCTTCGCTACTAGAAGGTCGTTTGAGCCTGAAGTTCTGGGAGGTTCTATTTCAGTAGAGCGTGGAGGTTGCTGGGGGAGAGTAGGGTAGGGTTTGTAAAATGTCAGAAGGACCCACTTTCTGTAAGCTTACTCTCCCGCACTTGCCCTGCAGGAGGCTTCTCAAACGTCTGTTTACCTCTAGCTCAAGCCTGGCTTATTAGCTCCTGATCACAGAGCCCCTCCTGCCACCCTTTCCCTGCATAAATGTCCCACTAGCACCTTGGACCAGGCACGGCCACAGCTGAACTCATCCCCTTCGTCGTTCAGCCTGCTCCTCCTGGGGTCTTTATCTCAGCAAACGGTACCAAGTCTCCCGATCATTTCTACCTCCAGCCTCCCCCTCTCCACACATTTAACTGACAGCTGACTCTGTATCTCCATGTGCCTTCATAAATATCCTGCCCTAAGTAGACTTGATCATTTTCCTTTGGCCAGCTAAATCACAGCATTTCACATCCCTCATGGAAATGCAATGCCCTTCAGTAGGTCTGGGATCTCTTCTGGAACTTTTCTCTGCTTGCCTCCTTCCAGAGGCTTCCACCCAACACCTTGTATCTGGTGGATGCTTCTCCCCACACCAGAGGAGCTGGGCAAGTAGAGTCGATCACAGCAGAAAGGGGAAAGGAAAAGACAAAAACCTGGAAAAGGTAAGGGTGCAGATTTGCCCAGGGACTTGACTGAGCCCTAGCCTCTCACACCACTGGACATAAGGGGGGCGGGGGGGACAGAAACCCCAGAAGATTTCCATAAGACTAATGGGTCTTGTCATTTGTCAGTGCCCACCCCCCATGCCGATGCCTCTGACACACAGACCTGGAAGAGCTCTGGGAGTGCTGGAAACTCACAGAGGGATCCGGATGCTCCTGAGGAAGAACCCAGGGAAGGATTCACACCCATGTCAGCCCTTGAGGTCCATGGCACCAGGGTGGGGGTCTACTGGTGGGTCTCTGGCTCAAGCATCTCCCACACTGGGGACAGGAATACGACAGCTTGCCTGTGTGAGTCAGCAGGGAGCATGAGAGGTACCAGCTATAGCAGGAGTTGCCACACAAGCCACAGGCACAAGTCCCTCTCCAGAGTGCATGGAGTCAGGTGAAAGGTCATGGCAAAGCATGCCTGCACTGGTGCAGGGTGCTGTGTGAGCACCAGGCACTGAGGCTGGGTGTAGAATCGGGGCTTGGAAAAGGCCTCGCTACATACAGGGACCCTTGGCCACAGGCTCAGACACCAAGCTAGCGTCTCTCACCCCAGGGGCTCAGGACATCTCCCAAATAGGCTCCTTCTGCTACTCCCTTTGAAATGTATCATTTTTCTGAGTGGCTGTTGTGAAATACAGTGGATTCAAAACTTAACTTTTGCCCAGTTAAGTCAAAGTCTATTCAACCTTCACAACTGCAGATGGGTCCCGAGCCCCTGGAAGCACCCACCTAGACTGTGTGGATCAATCGAGGGGGTCACAAGTCAGGGACACTTCTACTTTGAGACCAACCTGAAGAGATACCCTCCTCCAGGGGAGCAGCTGTTACAAGATACAGGCACCTGAGGACAAAAAAGGTGAACTGTTGGGGCGCCTCGGTGGCTCAATTGGTTAAGCGTCCGACTTTGGCTCAGGTCACGATCTCATGGTTCGTGGGTTTGAGCCCTGCATCGGGCTCTGTGCTGACAGCTAGCCTGGAGCCTGTCTTAGAATTCTGTGTCTCCCTCTCTCTCAGACCCTCCCCTGCTCATGCTGTCTCTCTCTCTCAAAAATAAATAAAACATTAAAAAAAATTTTTTTAAAGGTGAACTGTCTCCATCCTATCCTAAGCTTTAATTCATACACTGCCACTGTCTTAAGAGTTTGGATGATTCATACAGTGTGACCTGACCACGGGACCACTGGATGCCTCAGTCAATTGAGAAAGAAGGTTAAAATTCTAGTCTTCATTGGGTATCATAAATTCAGATCAGCACAAAGTAGTAAGGAACATGGAGCTCGTGTTTCTTGTTCAACAAAACATACTCCCTTCCAGCTGGAACTGAGACATTACCCCCACCTCTCATCTTTCTTTCTCTCGGGCATCCTCAGTATCTAAACCCCACTGCGGGGCATCCTGCTCCACCCGGGAGATGAGGGCTGGTTTGGGGTCTAGGAATCCTGGGGAAGAACCCAAGGCACTCAAGAAACAATTCTTCATGATCTAATGAAAACAGACTGGGTATCTCCCGTGTGGCAGGCATCGTCTCTAGCTGTTGGAGACGTCGGTGAACCAAGATAAGATTCCTGCTCTAACTAAAGGAGAGAGATGTCACCTATTAGCTCTGGGGGCGCAGTAGGGAGACCTTCAAGCAGCGCTACAGAGATCAAAAACAGCAGTTGAGACATCCTGCAAGGGGCTGAAGAGCTCACTGAAAGATGTCGGATTAGGGTCTTTAAGTTAGATGCCTGTCCTCCAAAAAACAGATTTCGCGTAGCTGGAGCCAATGGGGATCATTCGCCTGTACGGAGAGATTGGGTTTTCATTGGAGGAGGAGGAGAAGGGTAGCTTACTACGGGCCTTCACGCTGTGGTACATGGGTTCCGAACTTTTTGCAGAAGGCCTGGGGAGCCACTGGAGGAGTCTGGCCGAAGAGGCTCAGTTGTAAATTTCAGTCAGGCCGAACTGGTGGGGATCACGGGAAACGAAGCCAACCTAGGGCATGAGTGCGGGCGAGTCTGGCATCCTGACAAACGCATCTCATCCGCCCCCTTCCCTTTTCAGAGATGCGGGAGAACCGGACCTCACGGAGTGCACCCAAGTGGCTGTAATTCTCCCGCATCGCGTTCTGGCACACGATCCTCCGCACGCGCCAGAGACATCCCCATTCCTCGGGGAAGAAATACGCGGCCACCCTCACCAAGTTCGCAGCCCTCGGCCTTTTCCCCACTCCTCCTTCCTGACCCGCCTGAGCGGACCCCTTAGCCGGACGCCCGGAGCAGAGCCGAAGACAGAGTCGGGATCCCCTCCCCCACGCACCAGGGAGCGACGCCTGGGATTCCGCCTTCGGGGAGCTGGGTTCTTCCGGGCCTAGGAGGCCGGAAGTAGCCTCGGTGGGGCCGCTCTAGGACGCGAGAAATGGTCCGTCACGCGAACTTGATGGTCCCAGGTCTGAGAAACTGAAGGTGCCCTCAGAAAAGATGATGGCTAGGGGCGCCTGAGTGGCTCAATAGGTTGATCGTCCGACTTTGGCTCAAGTCATGATCTTGCGGTTCGTGGGTTCGAGCGTCGCGTCAGGCTCTGAGCCTAGAAGCTGTTTTCAGATTTTCTCTCTCTCTCAAAAATAGTTAGAAAAGATGGTGACACTGGAGCGTCTTCCAATTTTAGAAAGTGTGTTTGTTACCCACTCGTCTTCTGTATCGCCAGCTGTCTTGGGAGACCCTCTTGCCCATAGTTAAGATGGTCGCTTCGGTGTCTGTGTTCCGGTTTGGCGAGGGAAAGGGGAAGAGGCTCTCCTGCGAGAGCGCGGGAGGTGTCCGGGGGCAAAAAGGGGCCAGGACTCGGGGCTCCCGGCCTGACGACCTACGTCCAATTCCGGTGAGAAGGCCCATTACGGTCTTACAAGAAAATTTATTTTTAGCAAGCTAGTTCATTTCTCAATTTTTTTTTCATTTACAAGGTACAAAATAATATTATGTGACGCCTCCTCCCATCCTCTGTTTTTAACAGTTTCTTAAATATGCTTCCAGATAAAGCCGGCCTATCTGTAGTATATCCATCCATACATTTGCTGTGTCTTTAACTGAGAACACTGGGCCAGATGCCTCTGGATGCCCTAGAATTTAGCTATTTGACTCAAGAGGAAACTGAAGTCTAGTTGTTAACCAAGGTTAGGCAGCCCATTAGTGACTGCAGGTTATCGGATTCTTAAATTCGAGCCTTTTCCACCATCTCACGCTGCCTCCCCCAGGCCAAGTCCAGAAAAGCAGCTGAAGACCTGCTGACCTTGTGAAAATGAACAGCATTCTCCATTTAAGTGATTGACTGTATAAACAGTAGTCAAGTTACTGAATGACGTGGTTCATCTGTTTTAATATTCCAGTTGAAGGTGCCCTCGGATCTCCCAAGCCGGGGCTCCTCTAAGAGAACACTGGCGGACCGTACAAGGGCTGAAGTTGGTTCTGCGATGTGACTAAGAAATTAATAATGTTGCTTTGGTCACTTACTGTATGCCAGACTGTTCTTTAAAAAAAATTTTTTTTAATGTTTATTTATTTTTGATAGAGACAGAGCACAAGCGGGAGAGGGGTAGACACAGAATCTGAAGCAGGCACCAGGCTCTGAGCGGTCAGCACAGAGCTGGACTCGGAGCTCCAACCCATGAACTATGAGATTGTGACCTGAGCCAAAGTCAGAGGCTCAACCAACTGAGCCACCCAGGTGCCTCTATGCCAGACTATTCTAAGTGCTTCCTCCAGTTAACTCATTTAACCCTTACAACCCTTCAAAGATAAGTCCCTTCTGGATCAGGAAGCTGAGGCACAGAGCGGTGACCTTGCCCCAGGCCACACAGCTAGTAAGTGGTGAAGGCAGGATTCAAACCCAGGCTCTCTCACTCCAGAACTCATGTTGTAATGCCTCAAACAACTGAAGGTACAACCTCAGCAACCAGAGAGATAGGATTTCAAGCCAGGCTACCAAGATGCAGCTGTAATGTGAGGTAGTGCACAGAGCAGCGACCTGGGAGGTCAGAAGAGCTATTTCTGGTCGGATATATACAATTCTGTACAGTCATATAAATGTAAAGAGAAAAAAATGACAGGCTCTGGTAATTATTGAAAGTGAAGAAAAGGTTTGTATTTAAGGCTCATGTCAGGGCAAAAAAAAAAAAAAATGTCATTCAGGTGTTTAGGAGGTATGTGAAATTGCCCTGGACAAAGGGTGACCAGCTTCACCAAAGGTACTTTGTTACAGCTCTTCTTGCTCAGGCCCTTGAATGGTTTAGGCCTGGGTCACCTGGGTGGACTCTGGGCTTCCAGCCTGTTCCCTTTGCCATCCATCTGACACGACAGCCTGGTGTAGTGAAAAGAGCAAGCTCAGCCACCCAAGAAATCAAGAGGTTTGGGTTCTAAGCCTACCTCTGTCTGTGTGATCTTAAGTAAGGTCTTTAAGACCGGGCCACAGCCTTTCTCAGAGCGTATTTTGTGGAACAGTTTTTACATGAGAGCTTGTGGAAAGAACAAGCATTCTTCCCCACACCCTCTGAAGAATCTTCTCAGCAAAGAAGCCTCTTCCACTCACAGCTTCCTAAACCCTGCTTATTAACCCTTTGGAACCAGCTCCCAAGAGCTCCCTTCCAGCTCTAAAATGCTGCGGTCCACCCTGTCATCGCCCCCCTACCCTGGGCCACCCCAGGAAGTGGCTCCTCCATCTTTCTCCGCCTCGCTCAGCCAAACCCTTATCATCATTCTAGGCTCTTCTGATGCCTCAGCCCCATATCCAGCCCACTGGCAGGTCCTGTTCTTTCAGCTCTCAGTGTTTACCTCTGGCCCTTCTGCTACTCTCCGTTTCTACTCTGCTTGCCCCACTGCAGCCCATCTTTAGGGCAGCCAGAGTGGGTTTGCAAACCAAATCCCCTTGACACTCTACCTAAACCCCGGTGATGGCACCTGGGTGGGTGGCTCAGTCGGTTAAGCGTCCCACTTAGGCTCAGGTCATGACCACACGGCTTGTGTGGGTTCGAGCCCCACGTTGGACTCTGGGCTGACAGCTCAACCTGGAGCCTGCTTCGGATTCTGTGTCTCCCTTCATCTCTGTCCCTTCCCTGCTCACACTTTGTTTCTCTCTCTTCAAAAATAAACATTAAAAAAATTTTTTAAAACAGACAAAACACTTCCCAGTAGTTTATATGAGGTCCCTAGAGCAGTCAAATTCATAGAGAAGGTGGAATGGTGGTTGTGGGAGCCTGGGGAAAGGGGGAGTTGGAGTTAGTGTTTAATGGGTACCTGGGTGGCTCAGTCGGTTGAGCATCCAGCTTCATCTCAGGTCATGATCTCAGTTCTTGGGTTTGAGCCCCGCATTGGGCTTTGTGCTGACAGTTCAGAGCCTGGAGCCTGTTTCACATTCTGTGTCTCCCTTTCTCTCTGACCCTACCCTGCTTGTGCTGTCTCTCTCTGTCTCTCAAAAATAAATAAAAAACAGAAAAACAAAATTAAAAAAAAACCACTTTAATGGGTACAGAGTTTCAGCTGGGGAAGGTGGAAAAGTTCTAGAGAAGGATGGTGGTGATAGGTGCACAGATGCACACAATGTGAATGTGCTTAATGCCACTAAACTGCACATTTAAAAATATTTAAAATGGTAAAAAAATTTTATGTATATTTTATCACAAGACCCCCAAAAAATAAATAAATAAAAAAGGAAAGGAAAACCCACAACCCGGTGGCTTCCCAATACATTTTGAATCAAATCCAAACTTGGCACCAAGCCGGAGCCCTATGACCCACTCCCTTCCCCTGCTCCAAGGTTATCTGTAATTCTTCTCCACTCAGTTCCTGAGTCCAGCCACCAGTGTCCTTTCTGCACCTCGCCTAGAGTCACCCCTACCTCAGAGCATGGCACCTGCTATTCCGTCTGGAAACTGCCCCCCTCCTCCCGCCCGGCCCCCACTCCCGGCCTCTAAACCCTGCCCTCCCCCACTCCCACATCCCGCCACCTGCCCCATTTCCCCTTGGCCCCTTCTCATCGTTTGGCTTCAGTTCAGATGTTTCCTCTGTACGGAGGCCTGGCCTGAGAACCCATCGGCAACAGGAACTTGGAGCACGTCATCTGTTTTAGTACCTTTGTGGTGCTTAGTATTTACTTACTTAAGTAAATATTATTACTTGCTTTACTTACGTACTGGCTTAGCATTTGTCTCTCCCCACCTTTCTTGAAAGTAAGTTCCAAAATGGTTCCTATGTCTGTTTTCCCTGCTGTATCTTGGCACACAGAATAGTGCCTAGTACGTGGCAAATGTTTAGTAGATATTTGTTAAATGACTAAATGAGAAAGAAAGTACGCACTGTGTGCCGTATGCTGACCCGGGCAGCTCTGTGCTCTGGTTCCGCTCCTCCCTCCCTGGTGGTGCCTCTTCTCTTCACCTCCACTTTCTCTTTGACTCATTCCTCTCCAGGACTGGTCATCCCTTGGCCTCCATGCCCTCCCACTCCTGGCTCCCTTGCTCCAGCTCTCCGTGCTTGAATCCTTTGGGACTTACTTGCTCACAACCCATATTGTCAGTCACTGAGCCATGCAGTTTCTATGGCAGAGCCTCTTCTATCTTTGTCCCCAATTCAAAAGTCACCAAACAAGAGCAACTGCAAGAAAAAGTCTTGCTAGGGGGACATGGGTGGCTCAGTCAGTTAAGCTTCCGGCTCTTGGTTTCTCCTCCGGTCAGGATCTCACAGTTCGTGGGACTGAGCACTATGTCAGGCTCTGAGCTGTACTAAGCCTGCTTGGGATTCTCTCTCATCCTCTTTCTCTGCCTCTCCCCTACTCGAAGTCTCTCTCTCTCTCAAAAATAAACAAACTTTAAAAAAGAGAGAGAGAGAAGAAAAAGTCTTTAGCTTCGTCCAGCTCCTGCTCACCTCTACCTGGGAGCAAATACCAAACAGATCCGGTCTCCTTACGGGTCACACTCCGCACTGTTTTACAAAGACATCTTCACACAGCACTAGTCAAATAGCCCTGCTCCTATTCAAGACCTTTCTATGGCTCTTGAGTGCCTACAGGGTAAACCCCAAGCCCTCATGCTGTGATGTGTGGCCTTCCCAGATAGCTGCACGGAGGACTCTTTACCTAGTTCTGTACATTTCACTCAGGTGGACTCCTGACCATTCCCCATACACGCCTCATCTGGTTGAAATCTTTCCCTTCCTTCAAAGCCAGTTTGAACCACCTCCTCCAGGAAACCTTCCTTGAATCAAAAGACCTGCCCAGATCTCCTCTTTTTCCTCTTCATGTACTATTTTGTATTGTTTTGGAATAACAATAACCACTGTTTATTAACCACTAACGTGCAAGGCCCTCTTCTGTATTATCTCATTAAAAATTAAAAAAAAATTTTTAATGTTTATTTATCTTTGAGGGAGAGAGAGACAGAACATGAGCAGAGGAGGGGCAGAGAGAAAGGGAGGCACAGAATCTGAAGCAGGCTCCAGGCTCTGAGCTGTCAGCACAGAGCCCGACGTGGGGCTTGAACTCACATGCTGTAAGATCGTGACCTGAGCCGAAGTAGGCCGCTTAACCACCTGAGCCACCCAGGCGCCCCTGTATTATTTCATTCAATCCTTTACACCACTCTTATGAGGTAGGTGCTTTTATTATCCAGGTTTCATAGATGAAGAAACGAAGGCACAAGAGAGGTGGGGCAAGAAGTGCCTTGCTAGAGACTGCACCGCTGTAAAGCAAGTGAGTCAGGGTCTGAACCCAGACAGTCTGACTCCAGAGACCATGCTCTTAACCTCTACTCTACACTGTGCCCATTTTTGATCCATTTTATGAAACAACTCTCCCTTTGCCTGAAAGCCTCCCTCCCGCCCACACCAATTCCTACTCTGCTATCTCTACTGTTTCTACTATAATTCCGACTCATCTTAATGGGAAGTACGACCATCTCCTTCCCCAAGCTGCATTTCCTGGCGTATCACCAGCCAGGGTGGGTCAGGTGGTGCCTCTGGACTTCCTCCACCATAGCCCCAATCACCGTCCTCTCACAGGGAGCATAGGACCGGAGTCCGAGTGGCCCTGGAGCCCGGCACAAAAACCCACAGAGGCCTGATATGGCATTTGCTGAATGAATGAATGAATGAATGGGATCAGCCTGCTTTATCCTGGAACTCCCTTACCACCTACTAGTCTCTCCCACAGAAGCCACCTAATATATGGCCACTAAATGTTGATGGCACTTTCTAAGTGCAAGGTCACTGGCCTTGATGGGATTCTCAGTTTCCTGCTAAGACTCCCCCAGGAAGGCAGGGCTAGGCCACTACCCAGGCCTCAGTTCTCACCTCACCCACATCTGAATCCCTGATCTGTTTTCTGTCCAGATTTGACCACCCATAGAAAGTGGTAGATAGGAGCACCTGAGCGGCTCAGTAGGTTACGCGTCCAACTCTTGATTTCAGCTCAGGTCATGATTTCACCGTTTATGGAATCAAGCCCTGTGTCAGGCTCTGTGCTGACAGCATGGAGCCTGCTTGGGATTTTCTCTCTCTCTTTTTCTCCCCCTTTCCTGCTCACACTCTCTCTCTAGAAGTAAATAAGCTTTAAAAATAAAAATAAAGTGGTAGGTATCTAGGCACTGTGTCAGTTTCCAGCTTTGCTGCCTTATAGCAGTGACACTTTGAGAAAATCACTTCTTCTCGCAGAGCCTGTTTACTCATCTGCAAAATATGGCTACTGACATCCATGCCTTGCCTTTAGCAGGCTTCTTTACATTTTCTTTAGCATAAAATGTCAACAGTAATTCACCTTTTCAACAAATGTTTATTGCACATTTACTATGTTGTACATACTACCTTGTTAAAATTTCAGCCTTCACAGGAAACCTTTGAGGTAGATGTTATGTATGAATCTCTATTTTACAGATGAGGGAGCTGAGGCTCAGGGATGGCATGTGACTTACCAGCCGTGCCTGGGGACAAGCTGCAGAAACCAGATCTGTGTGTCTGTATTCTTTCCACCCCCTTTACTTCCCAGGCTCCCTGCTGCTGTCAGTTAGCCAGGGCTTCACCATGCCCTGGGGCCCCCGGCCCCCTCCCCAGGCCTCAGTCCCTTCAGCATTTGCTTCCTATGTAGAGAAGCAGCAAGGGGAGGTTGCTGAGTCCGGGAAAGATCTCAGTTGCACCTGCTGCTGAGATTAACACCTTGAGAAAAGTCCACTCTGTTCGTTTCTCTTCGTTGTTTTTAGAAAGCCCGAGGTGAGGAGTAGTGTCAAGTTTAATCTATTTGAATCTTTACAGGCACTTTTCTTTTTACAAGTTTTAAAACTTGAGGGATCCTCGAGGGATGCCCAAGGGATGAATTTCGGTTCCCCAAATCCCTGACTCCGGAGCCTCCCTCGGGGGGCCCAGGCAGTCCAAGGTCAGACCCAACCCCAGCCTACTGGAGCAGCTCACCCGCATTCCTCAAAGATGTCCGGGTAGTGTCGGAACAGCACAGGCGGGTCCCGGTCCCCCCGCACCGGCGCCCGAGGCACAGCCCGAATGCCAGGCCTCCGGCCCCGCCGTCCCCCGGAGCACGAGCGGTGGATCCACTGGTGGGCTTCCACGGCGAACTTCCTCTTGAAGCGCATCCCACACTCGGGGCAGGGGAAGGGCCGCTCCCCGGAGTGCATGCGCCGGTGGCTGACCAGCAGCGAGGGGTAGGTGAAGCGGCGGCCACAGTCGGCGCACACGTGACGCCGCTGGCTGTCCTGAGCGTCCACGCTAGGCACGGGGACCGAGGGCTGCACACCTGTGCTCTGGTCCCAGGCAGCGTCGGTGGGCGGCTGTGCTCTTGCCGAAGCCTTTCTTATGGTCCAGTCAGGGCTGTGTTTAGCCAGCTCTTCAGAAGGCTCCTTCCCAGGAGTCTTTCCGGGTCCCTTGGCTCCTGGCCCTTCCTCTGGTGCCTCTTCCTTCTTGTTCGGTGTGCCTCCTGGGAAACAGGAATTGAGATCTGTTTTACAACACATTTGCTTACACCATCTCGGGTTGTAGGGTTCTTTTACTTAGGAAATGGCAGAAAGTACTAAGACACAGGCTTTGAAGGATGATAATTAAGGTTTACATCTCTTAAGAGCCACTTATCCGGGCCTGGGTGTCTCATGTGGCCAATAGGAATCAAAGGTTTCTTGACTTCACAGGGTTGCTGGGAAGATTAAACCAGTAGAAGCATGTTAAGCATTTAGTAAATGCTCAATAAACCAGTAGCTATTGTTGTCTTTTCTTAATTTTTTTGTAGGGTAAGACTTTTACAGGTAAGGAAATATTTGCACAAGATTACTCTGCTAGGGGATGGAAAGGGAAGAGCCAAGTTGTTGATTACTGGGCATTTTCTCTTGTACCACCTTGTCTTGCTTGAGGAATGTGAAAGGCAGACCTGAAGCCGCTTCCATTCCTAGAGGGGTTTAGTTGTTCTTGAAAAAGGGAGAACGAGTGGTGTTTTCTCCAAATGGGACCTAGACACCAGAGTCTCGGACTGGGGCTCCTGATTCTTCTACTCTGGTCCTAATATGACTACTGTCCCAAGTTCTGAAAACTTTGTACCCGGTCTGCCTCCTTTCCTCTTTAATATCCAACAATGGCAGCTCTTTAATTCCTTTAGGGATGCTGGCAGTGGGAATTCAAAAGAAAATTCTGTGAAACAGGAAGCCCTGGAGCGCCAAGTGGGGGGAAACTTGGGACCATCCCTCACCTCTCAGAGCTCCTCCCAGGCTTTCCCCCTCCTCAGGATCCTTGGCGGCGGGGCTCCAAGCCTCACTCTCCTCACTCTCCTGTTCCATCCAAGAGATGAGGGCTGGTTTGGGGCCTGGGAATCCTGGGAGAGAACAGGGATCACAGTGCTGGGCTGAGAGGCTGTTCTGGGAAGATGGCATCCCCCTGCCAGGGTAGGGCACCTCCTCAGAATTTATGCTCAACCTGGTAAGTTCTGCAATGCTCCTGCTTGAGCGAAGCGGATGCCGGATGGAAGCACTCCCTAACCTGAAGCCCTGGGAATGGAGGTGGCTGTGGTGCTGTTGGTGGAATAGTGCGGGATTAGGACTCACAATCCTCTCGGTCCTCATATCATCTCCCCTGTGAACCCCAGTGAAGGAGGAGGGGGGCTCTGACCCGGGGCCTCACCGAGCGCGCCCAGGTGGCCGTAGGTCTCCCGCATCACGTCCCGGTACAGGGCCCTCTGCGCGGGCCGCAGACACCCCCACTCCTCCGGGGAGAAGTACACGGCCACGTCCGCGAAGCTCACGGCCCCGGGCTTCTTGCAACCAGGCCCGGTCTCCCCCGGTCTCAGCGCCAGGAGCGGGGCTGGGGGCGGCGCCATGGGGCCTCCCGGCCCCGAGCAGCGGCCGCCTTGTCCCCTGGGCCACCGCCTCCCCGCGCGCGGCCTCAGCTTTCGTCGTCCACAAAAAGGGCTCCGGAGGCCGGGGCCCCGCCCAGCCTTGGCGTCCGAACGCAGTCGAGGGCCCCGAGGTAGCAGGGACTGGCTGCTAGGGATTCGGGGGGTGTGACGGGGACAAACAAAACCCCTCGGTGTTTATTCACTTCATGGCAGCTTGGATTTAGACAGCCGGGTTAAGAGACCCGGAAGGTGTCTTCAGAAAATATGGCGACATCCTGGCTGCAGTTGTCTCTGGATTCTTAAGGGCGCCATTCGTTAATCATATCAAACATGGCGCCGGTCTGGCTTCTCTGGCCTCAGAGGCCACTTGCCCTCAACCACAATGGCCGTTGCAGGGCGGGTGGGAGGGGAGATAGGAGGGGCGTGGCGGAATGGGAACTGGGTAGAGGCGGGCCGAGGGGCGGAGCCTTCCTGCCTTCAAGAAAGATGGACGGGCGGTGGCTTCCAGCGCCGCTCTTTGCCAGCCCTGCAAGGCGGCCGGTGATTGGTCCAAAGAGCAGGAAGAGGCAGCGCCGCCAGGCCGGGCGGATGGAGCGTTGGAAAACGCCTCTCGGTCGGCTGGTGTGGAATTCTGGAGGTCTTCCGTATTTATATGGAGTTCTGCATTGTGTCCTCGACGGTGTCCCTCCATGCCTCGTGACGGCAGGATCTCGAATCCGGGCTCCAGCCCTTTGGGGAGACGCACATACTCTGGCCAAGCCCTGGGGTACAGCAGAGGTAGAAACCGGGTACACGTTTACCGTTGGGACCACGGCTGTGGATCGCGCCCGACTCCTTGCATCGCGGGACGGCTTTCGGTCTCTGGACTGGAACTTAGGGGGCGAACTTGCTTGGTGAGGTTGGAATCGGAGTGGGGACATTTTTAAATACATTTACATTTTTTCCAAATTAACTAGTAGGTATGTTTTTTATTTTAATAATGCAAAGGTTTATAATGAAAAAGGTAGCCTCCTGTACCCTTTCACTTTGTTCTCTAGAGACCATTTTGAACTCTGTTGTAATTTGAATTATATTGTACGTAAGGTAAAACGCATAGCTCTTCAATGTAAAATTCTCTGAGTTTTGACAAATATGTACAACCGTGTTAACCATCGCCCATAACAAAATATACAGCTTTGATGTCACCCCTGAATGTTTCCTTGTACACACTTTCCAGTCATTACACAACTTTTGATTGTGGTAAAATACATGTAACAAAACTAATTTATACCTTAAAATTCAGTAATATTTATTACATTAATAATATGCAAACATTATCACTACCTTCATACCCCTAAAGGAAACTAACCCCAGCCTTTGAACAGCCGCTCTCTATTCTCCCCTCCCTCCATCCCGTGGTAATCACGAATCTTTCTGTCTCTATGCATTTACTTTTTCTGGATACTTCACAGAAATGGAATCCCGCAATCTGTGGCCTTTTCATGTCTGATTTCTGAAGTTAGCAAAAAGTTTTCAAGCATTTATCAGTGCTTCACTCCTTTTATGGTTGAATAATTCTCCCTTGCATGGATACAGGTTTCCCCTGCTATCCCAAAGTAGGATGTTTCCATGAAACCTTTCAAAAGCTGAAATGGTGTAAAGCAAGAAAGCAATAGGCTTTACTTATACCATAGGATACGTTACCACAAGATGCACAAAATAAATCTAGATCAAGGACAGATACTCACAGTTCAAAGCTATAGTAGCTTGATGCTGAGGGGCTGAGGGTAATTCCCTGGAAAAGAGCTTTGGTTGGGACACTTGCTAAGTGGGGTGCAAGCTGCCTCTGTAAAAGCAAATATTCTTTTCAGATTTCTTTCGGTTGGTGAAAATGGGTACTAACGTAGGTTGGTTTGTTTTTTAACAAACACATTATTTCAAATGTTTGTTTAGTTTTGAGAGAGAGAGCATGAGCAGGGGAGGGGCAAAGAGAGAGGGAGACACAGAATGTGAAGCAGGCCCCAGGCTCTGAGTCGTCAGCACAGAGCCCTACACGGGGCTTGAACTCATGAACCACAAGATCCTGACCTGAGCTGAAGTCAGATGCTTAAACAACTGAGCCCCCCAGGTGCCCCTTAATGTAGAATGTTCCTGAAGTAGCCTAATGGGAGGTTTTGAAAAGTGAGGGGACACAGGTATACCACATTTTGTTTATTTGGTGGAAATTTGAATTGTTTCCACCTTTCATGTTGCTGTGACTGTTTGTAGAAGGCATTTTGTTTAACAATTTTGAGATTCAATTAGCTCAGTAGTTAACTCATGCATTTAAATTTAAATTATACAGTTCAATGAGGTTTGGTATGTTGTATCATTTTTTTAAATTGTGGTAAAATATACAAGGTATAAAGTTTGCCATTTGTGCCATTTTTAATTTTACAGTACAGTGGTGTTAATTGCATTCACAGTTCTGTGCAGTCACCACCATTATTTCCAAAACCTTTTCATCACCACGAAAGGACACCAGGAACCCTCTAGGTAGTCATTCCCCATTCTCTACCCTGGCTCCCGGTAAATTTTAATCTCCTTTATGTATCTATGAATTTGCCTATTCTAGGTACGTCCTGTAAGTGGAACCATATAGCATGTGTCCTTTTGTGTCTGACTTATTTCACTGCCATTTAACCATTTTTTAGTGCAGTGCAGTGCTATTGAGTACATTCACATTGTTGCGCAACCATCCCCAGCATCCTCACTAGAACTTTCTCATCTCCCCTAATGGCATTAATCCACCTTTTTTCTTTAAGTTTATTTATTTATTTTGAGAGAGAGTGGGAGCAGGGGAGGGGCAGAAATGCCGGGTGGGGGGGAGATTCTCAAGTAGGTTCCGAACGCTCAGTGCAAAGCCCAGCTCGGGGCTCGAACCCCACCAGAGATTGTGACCTGAGCCGGACACTCAACCAACTGAGCCACCAAGGTGTCTCTGGATTAATACACTTTTAACTCTTAACTATTTCTTTTGGAGCTTTCTCTTTAAAAAATATGCTTTTGCTGTTGTTTCTTGATCGACTCATTTTTGAAATTATTTGTGAGCGTCCTGCAATGACTCTTGCCTAGTTTCCAGCCCCATTTCGCTCACCTCTTTTCTTCATGTAAGGCAGTAAATTTGTAAAATTTCCTATCCATGCTACGATTATGTTTCCTTTCTGGTCAATGTTTGCTTTTTTTTTTTTAATTAAAATACATTCGACAAAAAAAAAGTGAATAAAGCTATCACTTGAAAGGTGGAAAAAAAATAAAATACATTCGACATACAGCACTGTGCAAATGTAAGGTGTACAACATGTTGATTTGATAGGCTTACATATTGTAATATGATTGCCATTGTCATTGTTTGCCTTAAAAATGTTCTAATTGTATTTCCTTTCTCCTTGTATCATCTGCCCTTTGCGGTTCTTTAAGTTGTTCTGAATTACCAGGGATAGCATCAGATCTCAAATTCCCATTTTTTTCCCCCTAGGAAACCTCCTTCCTTGAGCTCTCGAAATGGACTGGGCCTTAGCTGTCCTCCAGGGTCTCTGCCCCCTAGATTCACAGTCTATTTTTTAGTCAAGGTAGATCAGCTTAATGGTTTGTGGCATTGGACTGTGGATACTAGATAGCTTTATCCCATTGGGAATGTTACTGCAATCGGGCAGGATGCCAGATGCTACTTGGTAAGCATGAGGCTGGTCCTTGGATTCACAAAGTCTTTCTCTCTGTTGACAGCAGTCCACTGTCTGGTCTTGGAACCACTCCTTGCTTGGTTCTCCTGCCTGCCCTACCACGAGCCGTCCCCCTTGTGTTCACAAATTATTCATTGCTGCCCACCTAGTGCCTTTTCTCATCTTTATATTTTCTTGCTTTCCCTTTGCTGTTTTTCACTGGAATACTTCTGACTTTCGGTGTGGCTTCCACTGACTTCACCTCAACAATTACTTGCTTATTTTATAATTTTTTAAACTTGAGTCCTGGAGGGATGCCTGAGTGGGTCAGCTGGTTAAGGGTCTGACTTTGGCTAAGGTCATGATCTCTCAGTTCATGAGTTCGAGCCCTTTGTCTGTCTCTGTGCTGACAGCTCAGAGCCCGGAACCTGCTTCAGATTTTCTCTCCCATTCTCTCTGCCCCTCCCGCACTTGTGCTCGCTCGCTCTCTCTCTCTCTCTCTCTCTCTCTCTCTCAAAAATAAACATTAAAAAAAAGAATTTTTTTGTCTTTTAATTTAATTTTTAATGTTTTTTAATTTATTTTTGAGAGACAGAGACAGCGTGAGCAGGGGAGGGTCAGAGAGAGAGGGAGACACAATATGAAGACAAACTCCAGGCTCTGAGCTAGCTGTCAGCATAGAGCCTGACGCGGGGCCTGAACCCCGAACCGTGAGATCATGACCTGAGCCGAAGTTGGACGCTTAACTGACTGAGCCACCAGGTGCCTCTCTTTTTTAATTTTTAAAGTAAATTTGAGGGGCACCTAGGTGGCTCAGTTGGTTAAGCATCCAACTTTGGCTCAGGTCATAATCTTGTGGCTCGTGAGTTCCAATCCCCGCATCAGGTTCTGTGATGGAGCCTACTTTGGATTCTGTGTCTTCCTCTCTGCCCCTCCCCTGCTCATACTCTGTCTCTTTCTCTCTCTTCCTCAAAAATAAACGTTTAAAAAAAAAAAACGGGTCCTGGAGGGGCCTCACTGCACTCACTATGATGAATACTGTAGAAATGGAGTAAGGAAAAATATATCTTCAGATACGAGTTTCCTTTTTTTTTTAAATTTTTAATGTTTTTAAATTTATTTTTGAGACAGAACATGAGCAGGGGAAGGTCAGAGAGAGGAGACACAGAATCTGAAGCAGGCTCCAGGCTCTGAGCTGTAAGCACAGAGCCCAACGCAGGGCTCGAACCCACAAACTGCTAGATCATGACCTGAGCTGAAGTTGGCAGCTTAACTGAGCCACCCAGGCACCCAGGAGTTTCCTTCTAAACAGAGAATCAACTTTACCTAAAGAGAAACTACAAAAGATTTCACCTGGACCAAAAAATACTTTTCTGTACTCAGGTACAAAGTTATAAATCACTGGTTTTTGCACAAGGGATAGAGAAAACTTAAGAAGGAGATGGAGCTCAACAATAAACGTGGCTGTTACCTAATCGCACTGAAACACCTTCAGGACCAAAACTGCTCCGTTGTAAGTGGCTGAGGTCATGTTGTTTTCCCTGCCAAACAAAAATACAAAGATGCACTTGCTTTCAAATTGTTTTATTGCCCACCAGTATGTTGTTCCAGAATCTCGATCAGATAGGGTTATGAGAAGTTATAACATACAGAAAATAACTCTTACTTCACTTGTTTATAACAGTGCGTGTGAATTTTAAGGGAGAGCTCAAGTTTCTTGCGTAAAGCCCAGCCTTACGTTGAAGTGCTGAGGAACGACGTGAATGACATCTGCAACGTACTGTGAAATAAGATGTGTAATGAATGGACAAGGGATGGACAGATGGATTGACATGTGATAAAGCGTAATTGTAGAATCCAGATTAATGGTAGACTCTAAATGATGGGCATGAGTGTTTAACCATAAAATTCTCACAACCCTTTTGAATGTTCGAAAAACTTTTATATGGTGTGGCGGGGGCACTCAGTCCCTTGTTCTTCAGACTATGAAGACACGCTAGGTGCTCTCATGTTTTATCTCCAACAACCCTGTGGAGTTGACAGGTGAGATATCTGAAACTTGGAAAGGTTGAGTGACCTACTTAAGGCCCCATAGCTAGTTGGGACCGAGCCCAACCTGGAATCCTGGTGTATCAATTCAGGAGAGGCTGTGTAGTGAGGTAAAATAACACCCAGTTCCCACTAATAATCATTTTTGGGGGCTCCTGGGGGCTTCGGTCGGTTAAGCATCTGACTCCTTTTTTTTTTATTTTATTTTTAAGAGACAGAGACCGCGCTAGCAGGGGAGGTTCAGAGAGAGAGGGAGACACAGAATCTGAAGCAGGCTCCACCCTCTGAGCCAACTGTTAGCACAGAGCCCGATGCGGGGCTCGAACCCACGAACCCTGAGATCATGACCTGAGCTGAAGCCAGATGCTTAACCGACTGAGCCACCCAGGCACCCCAAGCATCCAACTCTTGATGTCGGCTCAAGTTGTGATACTGTGGTTGTGGGTCGAGCTCTAAGAGAACAAGCCAGGAAGAAAAGCTAGTTAGATAAATGACAGCGAAGAAACTCCACGTGGGACTTGGGAGCAGGAGACTCAGAAAGTGGGTTCAGCCCTCAAGTGGCCTTTGTTTCTTGTCTCCTTCCAAGGAACCAGCTTGCCCCCTGAACTCAGCTGTTCTCCTCGAATGCCTACTTTCCATTCCTTATCCCCCAAATGCATACAATCTGCCTTTTCCCTTCCAAAGAACACTCTAATGGTCTCCTGTGAGCTCCATCACTCACATTCTTGAAGTATATCTGTAAAGTACCGGAAATGAACCAGAGGATCCCGGCCTCCCAAAACAAGGATTGGCTCTGAAAGCCCTAATGCGGGCCTCTGCCACCTCTCTCTCTGACCCTCCCCTGCTCGTGCTGTCTTTTTCTCTCAAAAAAATAAGTAAACAAAAAATAAAAATAAAAAAAGAAGGGAGACACGATGGGGCTTTGGAGGGGGCAGTGTGTGCTGTGGCTTCGAGTTATGGGAGAGGCGTCTAAAGGGTGCCAGTACCGGGTTTGAAGTGAAGTACCTGTTACCTGTCCCCTGTCACTGATGACAGCTGCTGGGGTCTCACCCTCTGGATCCTGGACCACCGGACTAAACGCCTCCACCTCTTTCACCCAAGAAGTAAAAGCGAATTTGGGGGCTGAAAATCCTGCGGAGGGGAAACATTGGGTTCCGCTAAGAACCTTAGAAGGAAGGATGAGGCTGCTTCCTCAGTGCCCCACAGTGCCCTCCACTCGCATCTGGGGACCTGAGTCCCCCCTTTCCACGGATTACTGGGTCCTAGCTGGACCGCAGGGCTTCACCGAGCGCGCCCAGGAGTCCGTACGTCTCCCGCATCACCGCCCGGCACAGGGCCCTCTGCGCCGGCCGCAGACACCTCCACTCCTCCGAGGAGAAGTACACGGCCACGTCCGCGAAGCTCACGACTCCTGGGCTGTTTTCTCGCCCGGCCTCCCCGAGCGGCGCCCTAGGAAACCCCTTAAGTGCTACGCCAAGAGAGACTTCTGGAATCCGTGGAAACGCTAGAGCTTTCCTAGCTCTCTTCTGAAAGGGTCCTTAAAGACCACGGCCCTGCCCTTAACCAACATGGCGCCTCTCCGGCTTCAACCTCCCTTGCTTTCCCGGTCTGCCCTTAGATACCAAGGGCAAAACCAGAAGAGAAGTTGGGCCTGCCGGGTCTGAAGCCGTAGATGACGTGCGTTGATTGGACAATGCCGGCGTAGGGGAAGAAGGGAGACTATGATTGGTCGCTCCGGAGCGGCCTATTTGAAAGGCTGACGGAGAAGATCTGGCTTTTTCAGGACAGGACCTAAAAGAGTGGTGTTGACGTTGGAGGCTACTCCCTCTGCTTACACGAGACTTGTTACAAGCAGGTGCAGATGTCCCGGGCTTGGAGGTGAGTAAAAGCCGAAGGCTGAAGACTGGAGATGATAGATGGAAGTGAGGGATGGTCTGCCCCAATGTCCTCTGGGTACTCTGGGCAGGGCTGCGGGAATTTGATTTGGCTGGTGCCCCGAGGTCGCAGATGTCTTGCCTTTCACAGACGCAGCAGCTGAAGGACAGAAAGCAGATTCAACGTCAATCTGGCTCCCAAGTTCGACTAAGTGCTTACTTAGCTAAGCGCTTACTGTACCCTGTCTCAATCAGAAATTTTGTGTTCGAATTACAGGTCATAAATGAGTAATAAAACTGGGAAATGAATCAAATCACCATTTAATCTGTTTTTCAAGCTTACCAACCAAGTAGTATCCATGGGAGCAGAGAAGAAAAGTTCTAGGGATATAACAAGCTGTCTGTCTGTTCGGTGAAACCACTTTGAAGACCTAGTCTAGCTTTCCAACTCATGTGCATATGCATTCTATTTCATAATATGGTCAAATTCCAAAGAGTGCATAGTCAAAAGTAAGGCTTGAAAATGTTGGGGAAAAAAAAAAAGAAAATGTTGAACGTTCTTATACTACAAGTGGAGTATAAATGGGTACAACTACTTTGGAAAGCTGGCCGTAGCTACTAAAGCGAAATATTTGCATGCCTATCTGTGACCCAGCAATTCCACTCCTACTCACATACCCAGAAGTGCATACATATGTTTACTGGAAGACATGCACTCAGATGTTCACAGCAGCATGAGTTGCAGTAGCCAAGAGCCAGAAACTATCCACAACAGTCAAAGAAAGAATAAATAAACCATTGGAATACTATTCATGGAATACTATTCAGAAATGAGAATGAATGATCTAGAAATCCATAATATGGATGAATCTTGCATACTGTTGAGCCAAAGAAGCCAGACACAAAATAATATGTGATATGTGATTCCATTTATATAAAGTATAAAACCAGGTAATATGAATCCAAGCTTTTTGTTTCTAAAATGCTGATAACGGAGCGGCTGGCTGGCTCAGTCAGTAGAGCCTTGATCTCAGGGTTGTAAGTTTGAGCCCCATATTGGGTGTAGAGATTACTTAAAAATAAATAAATAGGGGCGCTTGGGTGGCTCAGTCAATTAAGTGTCTGTTCTTGATTTCGGATCAGGTCATGATCTCATGGTTCATCTGTTCAAGCCCCATGTCAGGCTCTGCTGATAGTATGAAGCCTGTGGGGGATCCTCTATCTCCCTCTCTCTCTGCCCTTCCCCTGTTTATGTGCTTTCTCTCTCACACTCTCAAAAATAAATAAACATTTAAGTAAATAAATATAGTGGGGTGCTTGGGTGGCTCAGTCGGTTAAGCATCCAACTTCAGCTCAGGTCACGATCTCACAGCTTGAGTTGGAGCCCCACGTCAGGCTCTGTGCCGACGGCTCAGAGTCTGGAGCCTGCTTTGGATTCTCTCTCTTTCTCTGCCCCTCCCGCACTCATGCTCTGCCTGTCTCTGTCTCTCTTTTTAGAGAGACAGAGGGAATGCTTCGAGAGGGTGAGAGGGCAGAGGGAGAGAGAGAAAGAATTCCATGCAGGCTCCGTGCCAGCACAGAGTCCGACAGGGAGCTCAATCCCACAACCCTCGGATCATGACCTGAGTCACATTCAAGAGTTGGAGGCTCAACTGAATGAGCAACCCAGGCGCCCCAATATTCTGTTTCTTGCTCTAAGTGCTGGTTATACAGACGTGTTCAGCTTGTGAAAATTGACCTGTACACACACTTACATATTTGTGTTCTGCTTCAATTTAAAAAAATAGTCTCCTTCCTCTTGTTCCCTTCCCCTTCCTAGAGGCAGCCTCTGTTACCAGTTTCTTGTGTCCTTCCTGAGATAATTTATGTACATAATGCTTTTTGTTTTCATAAGGAGCATAATAAACACACTGTTCACTTTGCTTTCTTTTCTCTCTTGATTTATCTTGCAGATAAATTTCAGTACATATAGATCTGCTTTTTTAAATGGCTGCGTACATAATGTTCCACTGGACAGAACAGTTTATCCAGTTCATTATCTTTTTTAAATTTTTTATTAAAATTTTGTTTAACATTTATTTATTTTGGAGTGACAGAGACAGAGTGCAACAGGGGAGGGGCAGAGAGAGAAAGAGACACAGAATCCCAAGCTGCTTCCAGGCTCTGAGCTGTCTGCACAGAGCCCAATGCAGATCTCAAACCCACAAACCATGAGATGATGACCTGAGCCTAGGTCGGACGCTCAACTGACTGAGCCCCCCAAGCACCCCCATCTAGTTCATTTTCTGTTAATGGTCAATTAGTTTGTTTCCAGTCTTACTACCATAAAATACTGCAGTCACATCCTTAGATATACTTTTTTTTTCACATTTATTTATTTTGAGACAGAGAGGGAAAGCGAGCAAGTGCGGTTGGAGGTAGGTTATGGGCAGAGAGAGTGAATCCCAAGTAGGCTCTTCATTGTCAGTGAAGATTCTGACTCAGGGTTGGAACTCAGGAACCATGAGATCATGACCTGAGCTGAAATTAAGAGCCGAATGCTCAATCAACTGAGCCACCAGCCCCCCAACCCCTTAGATACACTTCTTTAGGCACATACATGAGCATGTCTGTTGACTAAATCATAGAAGCAGAATTGCTGAGTCAGAGGGAAGACTAGTGTTTTAAGCCATTTATTAACTTAAATAACTAAACTTTTCTCCCAAATTTGTATGAAGCATATCCAGAATACATACTGTATTTTTTTATTTTTTAAATTTTTTAAATGTTTTATTTATTTTTGATACAGAGAGAGACAGAGCATGAGAGGGGGAGGGTCAGAGAGAGAAGGAGACACAGAACCAGAAGCAGGCTCCAGGCTCTGAGCTAGCTGTCAGCACAGAGCCTGACTCGGGGCTCGAACCCACAAACGTGAGCTCTGACCTGAGCCGAAGTTCGAGGCTTAACCGACTGAGCCACCCAGGCACCCCTATACTGTATTTATTTTGTATCTTCAGGCTACCCAGTTTGAGAAGCATGGTTTTAAGGTCTTTCATTTATTCAGGTGACATGGCAGACAGAATAATGGACCCCAGAATGTCCATGTTTTAACCCCTGAAGCCTGTGAATATGTTACGTTGGCAAACAGGACTTTGCAGATGTGATTAAGCTAAGGAGTTTGAGAAGACTATCATGGATTATCCCAGCGGCCCTAATGTCAACACGGTGATCCTTATAAAAGGGAGGCAGGATCAGACCTAGTTTGCAGTGACGTGGCTAAAATGCACGGAGAAGGTCAGATCCGTTGGTAAACACAGGACCCATTTGCCTCCCTCAGGAAAATGAAGGAAATGGAAATAAGCCAGCACTCCAAGCCACATTTGCTCCTTCTGTGGCAAAACAGAGATGCAGACATGAGCTGTGGGGATCTGGCATTGTGGTTCCTCCATGAAAATAGAAGCTGGTGGTGCCTGGACCTCCAAGACCACTTCTGTTGTCACCGCAAAGTCGGCCATCAGAGGACTGAAGGGTATTTTTTTTAATCTGAAACATTGCTAGCCTACAATAAATGACTTAATTTATGTAAACAAAAAGGGAGGGAGGAGTCAGGAAGATCAGAGTCAAAGAAGTTGTGACAGCAGAAACAGAGATGGGAGTGACGCACTGCTGGAAAGGGAAGCAAACCTCCAGAGGCCGGAAAAGGCAAGGAATGGATTCTCTAGAGATTGGAGAACGCGACCTTGCTAACATCTTGACTTTAGTCCTCTAAACCCTGTTTTCAGACTTCTGACCTACAGAATTGTGAGATAATAAATTTGAGTTATTTTAGACCACTTAGTTTGGTAGTTTATTTTCTTTTTTTTCTTTAATTTATTTTTGAGAGACAGAGAGAGTCAGCGGGAGCAGGGGAGGGTCAGAGAGAGGGGGACACCGAATCCAAAGCAGGCTCCAGGCTCTGAGCTAGCTGTCAGCACAGAGCCTGACGCAGGACTCGAACCCACGAACAGTGAGATCATGACCTGAGCTGAAGCCAGAAGCTGGATACTTAACCGACTGAGCCACCCAGGTGCCCCTCGTTTGGTAATTTCTTACAAGAGCACTGGGAAACTAGTTTAGGTAACATTACTGAATAGCTGTTTCTGAGCTTTGTCAAGTACTATATTGGGTATGCAAGCACTCTCCTAGCTCTGAATTTAAGAATCGAAGATCTAGACAGGAGCCTCAGATGAAAGAAACTATCATGAACCAGGAGAAACTCGGCAAACTGCAAGCACAAGTGCGCATTGGTGGGAAAGGAACTGCTCGCCGAAAGAAGAAGGTGGTTCATAGAACAGCTACAGCAGATGATAAAAAACTTCAGTTCTCCTTAAAGAAGTTAGGGGTAAACAGTATCTCTAGTATTGAAGAAGTGAATATGTTCACAAACCAAGGAACAGTGATCCACTTTAACAACCCTGAAGTTCAGGCATCCCTGGCGGCGAACACCTTCACCATCACAGGCCACGCGGAGACAAAGCAGCTGACAGAAATGCTACCCAGCGTCTTAAACCAGCTTGGTGCGGACGGTCTGACTAGTTCCAGAAGGCTGGCGGAAGCTCTGCCCAAGCAGCCTGTGGATGGAAAGGCACCACCTGCTCCAGGAGAGGATGATGATGATGAAGTTCCAGATCTTGTGGAGAATTTCGATGAAGCTTCCGAGAATGAAGCAAACTGAATTGAGTCAACTTCTGAAGAAGATAAAATTTGAAGAAGTTACTGGGAGCTGCTATTTTATATTATGACTGCTTTTTTAAAAATTTTGTTCATGGACCTGATAAAATCTAGATCTCTAATATTTTTAAGCCCGAGCCCCTTGGACACTGCAGCTCTTTTCAGTTTTTGCTTATACACAATTCATTCTTTGCAGCTAATTAAGCTGAAGAAGCCTGGGAATAAAGTTTGAAACAATATTAAAAAAAAAAAAAAGAATTGAAGATCTAGGGGCGCCTGGAAGGCTCTGTTGGTTAAGCGTCCAGCTTCAGCTCAGGTCATGATCTCATGGATGGTGAGTTCAGCCCTAAGTCAGGCTCTGTGCTGACGGCTCAGAGCCTGGAGCCCAATTTGGATTCTGTGTCTCCCTCTTTCTCTGACCCTCCCCTGCTCACACTGTCTCTCTCTATCAAAAATAAATTTAAAAAAAAAGATCTAAAAGAGAAGCAATACTTAAAGACATTTTACTGAATGAAAGAAGCCTTAGACAAAAGAATACACACTGTAGGATTCCAGTTATATGATGTTTAAAAAAATTTTTTTAATGTTTTTATTATTGAGAGAGACAGAGCATGAGAGGGGCAGAGAGAGAGGGAGACACAGAATCTGAAACAGGCTCCAGGCTCTGAGCTGTCAGCATGGAACCCGACTTGGGATTCGAACCAATGAGCCCTGAGATCATGACCTGAGCCAGAGTTGGATGTTTAACCAACCGAGCCACCCAGGCCCCTCTGATTAGCCATTTTTAAAGTGTACAATTAAGTGGCATTTAGTGCATTCACAATGTTTTGCAACTACCACCTCTCTTTCAAAACTTCATCACCTTTGGGATTTTGATTTGATTACACTGAATCTGTAGATCTCTTTGGGTATTGCTGCCAGCTTAACAGCAGTAGGTCTTCCAATCCGTGAGTACGGGTGCCGTTTTATTTATTTAGGTCTTCAATTTCTTTCAGCAGTATTTCGTACTTTTCAACGTACAAGCCCTTGGCCTCCTTACTTGAATTACACCTAAGTGTTTTATTCTTTTTCATGCTAATATAAATGGAATTGTTTTCCTATTTACCTTTCTGGATTGTTCATTGTTCATATATAGAAATGCAACTGACTTTTGTGTGTTGACTTTGCATCTTGCCACTTTGCTAAATTTATTTCTTAGCTCTAACGTTTTTTGTGTGTGTGGAATCTTTAGGGTTTTTAGATGTAAGATCCCATCATCTGTGAAAAGAGATCATTTCACTTCTTCCTTTCCAGTTTGGACACCTACTATATCCTTTTATTGCCTTATTTCTCTGGCTAGAATTTATGACACAGTGTTGAAAAGAAGTGGCAAAGGTGGGCATCCTTGTCTTGTTCCTTATTCGGTGGGGAAGGTTTGCAGTCTTTCACCACTGAGTGTGATCTTAGGTATGGGCTTTTCATCTATGGCCTTTATTGTGTTGAGGAAGTTTTCTTCCGTTGAGTGTTTTCTGTCATGAAAGGATGTTAAATATTGTTAAATTCTTTTTCTACATCAAGATGATCATTTTTTAATGTTTATTTATTTTGAGAGAGAGAGTGAGTGGGGGGAAGGGGCAGAAAGTAAGGGAGAGAGAAAAGTCCCAAGCAGGCCCCACGCTGTCAGCACAGAGCCCCACTTAGGACTTGAACCCACAAACTGAGATAATGACCTGAGCCGACATCTTGAATCGGATACTTAACCGACTGAGCCACCCAGGTGTCCCAAAATAATTTTTCTCCTTATCTTATTATTGTGGCATATTACATCGATTCATTTTCACCTGATGAAGCATTCTTGCATTCCAGGAATATATCCCACTTGGTCATAGTGTATAACCCTTTTAATAATGCCGCTTTGGTTTGCTAGTATTTTTTGAGATTCATAAGGGATATTGGTCTATAATTTTTTTTTAATTTTTTTAATGTTTATTTCAGAGACAGAGACAGACAGAGAGTGAGCAGAAGAGGGACAGAGAGAGGGAGACGCAGAATCTGAAGCAAGCTCCAGGTTCTGAGCTGTCCGCACAGAGCCCGACACAGGACTTGAACTCACAAATTGTAAGACCATGACCTGAACAGAACTTGGATGCTC
Organism: Suricata suricatta; assembly: GCF_006229205.1. Lineage (NCBI taxonomy): Eukaryota > Metazoa > Chordata > Mammalia > Carnivora > Herpestidae > Suricata > Suricata suricatta. The sequence continues at coordinate 21,695,604 of NC_043707.1, forward strand.
AACCAACTGAGCCACTCAGGCCCCCCATATAATTTTCTTTTCTTATAATGTTTTTGTCTAGCATTGGTATCAGTGTAAGAATTTTAAAAATATATAATGGATTCAAATCCCTTTTTATTTGGGAATATTTTCTCCCATTCAATGGACTATCTTTTAATTCTCTCCAAGGTGTCTTTTGAAGCACAAGTTTTAATCTTGATGAAACCAGTATATCTATGTTTTGCCATTTGGGCTTTTGGTGTCAGATCTAAGAAACCATTGCCAGATCAGAGGCACCTGGGTAGCTCATAAGCATCCGACTCTTGATTTCAGCTCTGGTCATGATTTCGCAGTTGGCAAGTTCAAGCCCTGCATCAGGTCTGCGCTGACAGTACAGAGCTTGCGTGGGATTCTTTCTCTCCCTCTCCCTCTGTCCCTATCCCTCTCATGCTCCTTCTCTCTCAAAATAAATAAATAAACTTAAAAGGAAAAGGGAAAGGGAAAGGGAACCACCTGGCCCAAGATCACAAAGATTGACACCTATGTTTTTTTCTTAAGAGTTTTTATTTTGTTTGCTTGTTTGTTTGTTTAGAGGAGGGGAGGGAGAGAAGCCTAAGCAGGCACACCGCTGTCAGTGCAGAGCTTGATGCGGGGCTCCATTCCACGAACCATGAGACCATGACCTAAGTCAAAACCAAGAGTCACTCAACCGACTGAGCCAACCAGGCACCGCCCCACCCTCTTCTAAGAGTTTTAGTTCTTACAATTAGATCTACGGTCCACAATGAGTTAATTTTTTAAGAAGTTTTTTTTTTTTTTTAAAGTAATCTCTACCCCCAGTGTGGGGCTTGAACCCATGACCCTGAGATCAGTATTCACATGCCCTACCAGCCGAGCCAGCCAGGCTGTCCTCTGAGTTAAGTTTTATGTCTGGTTGAGGGTAGGGATCCAACTTCATCCTTTCGTATGTGGACATCCAGTTGTTTCAGCACCTTTTGTTGAAAAGACTATTTCACTTTTTGAATTCTCTTGGTATTTTTGTTGAAAATCAGTTGCTTATAGGAGCACCTGGCCGGCCCAGTCAGTAGGACATGCAACTCTTGATCTCCGGGTCATGAATTCAAGCTCCATGTTGGGCGTGGAACCTACCTAAAAAAGAAAGAAAGAAAGAAAGAAAATCAATTGATCATAAATGTAAAGGTTTCTAGAAGGACATTTTATTTTCTCTTATTTAATAAATTCTTCCCATTTCATCAGTTCCTTCCTCGGTGTGGGGAGTGGCCTGTGCTGTGATCTGAATGGGAGCCTAATGACTTACGTGAAAATGTCGTAAGGTCCTTATCATGTGCCTATAGTACGGAGATTTTGGTTATTTTTTTTTCCTCCAAAAGATAAAAACCTTTTAAATCCTTTAGCAAGTCCCTGTGAAAATAATGTATAGAATAAAAGTGAAAGGTGAGTAACTGTATCACCTCCAAGAGGACTGCTATTATTTCATTCAGCATCACTTCTGTCTCCTGTTTGCCACCAAGTGACAAAATGTCCATTTACTGATAGATCAGTGATTCCTTCGCTCCATTGCTGCCAATTGAAGTCATCATCGCTTCCAAAGGCCAAGAAAACTCTAGTTCCGAAGATGGCTGTTTCCTGCGAGAATAAGTACATAAGCTCCCCATCGAGTCACATGTGCTTTGGCAAATAGTCCAATGATGTCTGTTGTAAGAAATATGGCAAGTTCCTTCCTCACAGGCAGTGTATCGCTATCATCTGTTAATCTTTTGCTCTGCAGTACAGAACAGGCGAAAGGAAGTGGGGGAAGAAATCCCAGCAGAACAGAGGGCCCAGTATTGGGGAAAAAGAAAATAGGAGCGCCTGGATGGCTCAGTCGGTGAAGTGGCTGACTTCGGCTCGGGTCATGATCTCATGATATGTGGGTTCAAACCCCATTTTGGGCTCTGTGCTGAGCGCTCAGAGCCTGGAGCCTGCCTCCGATTCTGTGTCTCCCTCTCTCTTTTATCCCCTTGCTCATGCTCAGTCTCTCAAAAATAAATATTCAGGGGCCCCTGGGTGGCTCAGTTGGTTAAGCCTCCAACTTCGGCTCAGGTCATGATCTCACGGTTCATGGGTTCGAGCCCTGCATCGGGCTCTGTGCTGACAGCTAGCTCAGAGCCTGGAGCCTGCTTTGGATTCTGTGTCCTCCCTCTCTCTCTGACCCTCCCCTGCTCACACTGTATCTCTCTAAGAAAACTATAGATTTTGCAACTTATATCATGTTTCTTTTTATTCCACATTGTTTCTCTACATGCTTTTTTCTTGAGTCACAGGACCCCAAAATGAACTACAGCACAATTAACAAATGTTTTGTTTGCAATATTAAAGTAAAATCCTAGAAATTATAATAGAATCAAGGGCTAAAATTCAAAGTATTTTTCATTTTATTTTGTTTTATTTATTTATTTATTTTCAGTAGTCTCTACACCCAGCATGAGGCTCAAACTCACCACCCAGAGATCTAGAGTCACATGCTCTTCCAATGGGCCAGCCAGGCGCCACAAAAGTATTTTTCATTTTAGGTTAAAAATAGGCAAACAGTGTTCACTTCAGCTGAACATGTACTAAAATTGGAATGAAACAGAGAAGATTAGCATGGCCCCTGCGCAAGGATGACAGGCAAATTCGTGAAGTTTCCTTCTTTTGTGTGGTTCCCCAGCAAACTGCCACCCTTTCCAGATGAACTTGGAGGAAACGCTATGAGTCAATGCACAACATGTGGCACTGAATAATGAAAACTGAGATATTTCACTAGAAAAATATTTAAAATAGGGGCGCCTGGGTAGCTCAGGCAGTTAGGCATCCAACTCTTGATCTCAGCCCAGGTCGTAATCTCGTGGTTCGTGGGGTTGAGCCCCGAGTGGAGCTCTGCGCTGAGGGCTGAGTCTGCATGGAACTCTGTCTCCTGGTCTCTCTGCCCCCCCGCCAAAGAAATAAATAACTTTTTTTTTAATTTTAAATAATTTAAAAAGGGAAACTTGGGTGGCTCAGTCGGTTACGCGTTCAACTCTTGATTTCGATTCAGGTCATGATCTTAAAGTTTCTTAAGTTCCAGCTCCGCATCCAGCTCTGCACACTGACCACAGAGCCTGCTTGGGATTCTCTCTGTCTCTGCTCCTCCCCCACTCACTCTCTGTCTTTCAAAATAAGTAAACATTTAAAAATAAAATAATTTTTAAAAGTCAATATACAATGACAAATTGAGAAAAATATTTGCAAGTTATATCCCAAAGGACTAATTTCCTTCTTTAAGAACTACAAATGCAGGGCGCCTGGGTGGCTCAGTTGGTTAAGCGTCGGATTTCAGCTCAGGTCATGATCTCTCAGTCATGAGTTTGAGCCTCATGTCAGGCTCCGTGCTAACAGCTCAGAGCCTGGAGCCTGCTTCAGATTCTCTATCTCCCTCTCTCTCTGACCCTCCCCTGTCTCTCTCTGTCTCTCAAAAATAAATAAAAAACATTAAAAAAAACCCTACAAATGCAGGAGACAAAGACTAGCAACAGAAAAATCATATACATGACAATTCACATAAAAGAAAATACAATGATCTCTTAAAGCATTTGAAAAATTAATCAGAGGCACCTAGGTGGCTAAGTTAGTTAAGTGTCTGACTCTTGATCTTGGCTCAGGTCATGATCTGAGGGTCGTGAGTTCAAGCCCTGCATTGGGCTCCACACTGGGTTTGGAGCCTACTTCTAAAAAGTCACTCATAGGGGGTGCCTGGTTGGCTCAGTCGGTTAAATGGCCAACTTCAGTTCAGGTCATAACCCCACAGTTCACGGGTTCGAGCCCCACATTGGGTGGGCCCTGTGTGGACAGCTCAAAGCCTGGAGCCTCCTTCAGATTCTGTGTCTCCCTCTCCTGCTGCTCCTCCCCTACTCCTGCTCTGTCACTCTCTCAAAAGTAAATAAACATTAAAAAATTGTTTTAAGACAATAAAAAGTCATTCAGAGGAACACAAATTAAAATTGCATGATAGTATTTTTCCCCTATCAGATGAGCAAGGATCAGAAAGTTCGCCTGGGGGGGTGCCTGGGTGGCTCAGTCAATTAAGCATCTGACTCTTTTTTTCTTTTTTATATTAAAAAAAACTTTTTAAGTGTTTATTTACTTTTGAGAGAGACAGAGTTCGAGCAGGAGAGGGGCAGAGAGAGGGAGACACAGAATCCAAAGCAGGCTCCAGGCTCCCAGCTGTCAGAGCAGAGCTGGACTTGGGGGACTTGAACTCACAAACCAGATCATGACCTGGTCGGATGCTTAACCAACTGAGCCACCAAGGTGTTCCAGGTGTCTGACTCTTGATTTCAGCTCAGGTCATGATCTCACAGTTTTTTTGAGTTCAAGCCCCAAATCAGGCTCTGCACTGATCAGGGGGAGATTGCTTGAGATTTTCTCTCCCCCTTTCTCTCTCCAAATTAATTAATTAAAAAAATAAGTTTGCTGGGGCACCTAGCTAGTTCAGTCAGTGGAGCATGCAACTCTTGTCCTCCAGGTTGTGGGTTCGAGCCCCATGATGGGTGTAGCAATAACTTAAAGGAAAAAAGTTTGCCATCACTCCTGTCCCAAAATAGTCCCCCTCATCACTTCCATCACCTCATCCTGCACTGATCACTTCCTGACACTGTTTATCTTTTTTCTTTAGCCTTGAATCTCCATGAGGGCAAAGACCTCACAGGGCCTGTGGTAGTGGCCCCAAATATCTGTTGAATGAAGCAATGAATGATGCACTGTGTTTTCACAGGTGGTAGAGGCACTTTCACATATTTCTGATGGGACTGTAAATTCATTAGCCTCCTTGGAAAGCAATCTGGTCATAACTACCAAAATTGCAAATACAACATTCATGTATTTGTTTATTATTTAACGGGTACATAGTGTCAGTTTGGGATGATGAAGCAGCTCTGGAAACAGTGGCAGGTCATAAAACATTGTGAATGTACTTAATGCCACTGAATTGTGTATTTAAAAATAGTTAAAATGGTAAATTTTATGTATATTTTACCACAAAAATCCACTAGTTTGTAACTTCCACAGTAATTTACGAGACCAACTTATTTTGCTTCCAAAACTTATCTCTTGAACACCATTTATAGATTTGTGCAAAGTATACTGTGAATATAGTATTTTATTTGCAGGAATGACTCCTGATTAGCAGCAGACAGGACCAGGAACACAGCTTCCAATGTGACCACAGCTACAGGTAACATTACCTGATCCTGTTGTGGAATTGTTTTATTTTGTTTTTATTTTGAGAGCGAGAGGAGAGAGCCAGCCTTCGTGAGGGAAGGGCAGAGAGACAGAAAGAATCCCAAGCAGGCCCCACCCTGTCACCGCACAGAGCCTGACTTGGGGACTTGGGGCTTGAACTCAAGAAACAGTGAGATCATGACCTGAGCCAGAATCAAGAGTCAGATGCTTAAGGGACTGAGCCACCCAGGTGCCCCTGTTGTGATATCTTTTATTTTAGTTGCTCCTGTCCCTTTCACAGATGTGTTGACAGTCACTTTCAACTCTGCATGTCAGCATTTCCTGCTCTTGCTTTTAATGGCTTCTTCCAACCAGTTACCTTCGCTCTGTTTATTGTTAAGCTTTAACTCACAGGAAAATTATGATACTTTTTTTGCACTTTTGTTTCTTGATTAATTGTTATTGGAATTTGGGGAAATGTGTACATTCACAGAAGGGATTCCTATGTGTACACACTAGAAAGAGCCACAAGAGGCACCGGGATCGCTAGAAGAATATGGGGTATGAAAGCTAGGTTACAAGAGCACTCCAGTAGGAAAGCTAAGGTAAAAAGGGTAAAAACTAAACTGTTGATTTGCTGAGTCATCAAGGCATCTTAAAGGACAGTTTCGGTGGTGTGGTACCTTGTACCGCAGCTAGCTTTGGAGTCAGACCTGGCTTGGAAATCCTGGCCCCTAGATTTACCAGATACATGATCCTAGACAAGTTACTATATCACTGAGCCTCAGTTTCCTCCTCTATTAAAGGGAAATAATACCTACCATCAGGTGTGCAATTTAAGGTTACCCTACTTGCAAAGTAAAAAAATTTGTCAGTTATCGTTTCATGGATGCTGCCCGAGGACAAGAGACTCCAATGTCAGAGACAAAACACCTTATTCATGGCACAAGTCATCTAAGCATCACCTGTGCATTGGTTCTTTTGCCTCCTAAGCTCCACAGAGACAACATGGAGGGGCCCGATGGATGCTGGGCGCGCAGAGTTGCACTGCGGGGGAGGAGCAATGAGCTTGAAGAGACTGCTATTTTGTGGTAAGTAGTAAACAAGATGCTCTTTGTTCCATGTAGGGACACTGTTTCTCCTTCACTGTTGCTTCATGCAAACATAACCCTAAGAAATGGCTGGGGAAAGAGTGAAAGAGCGGTCAGGGCCTTGCATTTTTCCTCCCTCCCTCCCTTCCTTCCCTTCTTCTTTCTCTCCCTCCCTCCCTCCAGTTTGTAGCTTACTGAAGCAAAAAGATACAGATTAAAATCAGCAAAGTCAAAGGGTGCATGGAGCAAAGCCCAGGAGAAACCAGGCACAAACTTAGAAATTACCAGGTGTCCTTGTCCAGTAGAGTTGCAGAGATGCACTTTATTCCCCCAACGATGATTTGTGACAATATGTGTGAACCGTTGCCAGCAGGAGAAATTCACCCCAGCCCTGGTGTCGGGTTTTTATGGCAGGGGAGGGGGGTGTGGTCATACAGACATGGAGTATCCGCATGCCTGACCTCAGCTACTCAGACTCAGCCCCCAGAGCCAAAACAGGCATTCATCATAAACTACATTATTAGGATAAACTCATCTGGTCAGACTGGTAGTGTGACTCGAGGCCTCCAGCATACAAAACACCCTAATCACACAAAATATCAAAATTTATCTCACAGGAGTGAGCCAAGTGCCAGTCCTGAATGTGAACTCTCTTTGGAATGTGCAGGGGTGAAGGCCTGCTGAGTCAACCCTTTTCTACACACGCCTGAACTCCCTGAGTCCACCGTGCCTGGTGAACTAACAGCCATGTTTTGCATCTCCGAGAATTAGAATGTGTCTGGATCCAGTGTCCAATAATCCCTGAAAACTGTAGTTCCGTCCCCTTTTCCTGGGCCCCGCCACCCTGGGAAATGGCTGCAGGTACATTTGGAAAAGGCTAGAAGGAAGATAACAGCATGTTTTTGGCAGTGTAACAACTTCTCATTCAAGAGGCTCTAGGTCTGAATTGGCTTGAGGAGAATTTGTTGAAGGCAGGGCCTTGCATTTTGGGCGTATCCAGCAGGATGTGGGGCAATGTCAGAGACACATCATGGAGCATCTCCTAACATCTCCTCGAAGGGGTTCGCATACAAATTAGACTGGAGTGTGTAAGGTGCTTAACACAGTACATGGCACATCATTAAATGCTCACTCGACAAAGTAGCTAGACTACTTTTGCAGTAGGCCAAAGAAAAGAGTGAACATGGGCTACCATTTCAAGAAATTTAGCTGAGGGGCACCTGGCTGACTCAGTTCATAGAGTGTGCATGCAATTCTTGATCTTGAGGTTGTGAGTTATTACTTAAAATCTTAAAAAAAATTGTTTAGCATGCTTAAAGAGTGGCATGTGTATATTCTAGAAAAGAGAGGGACTCTGAAGCCATAAAATTAAGGAGACAAAGAATAACAGATGTGGCAAAGTCCCTGAGAGGGCAGTAGATGAAATCCAAGGACAGCCATGCTGGCGAGCATGGTGCATAAGGAGTCAGTCCCCTGAGGTGGTTCCTGGAAGCAGGTAAATCCTTGCGGTCACACTGTAAATGTGGGGTCACGTCAGTGGGGAGTGGGATGGTAAAAGTTCCTATTTGAGGGGCGCCTGGGTGGCTCAGTCAGTTAAGTATCCAGCTTCGGCTCAGGGCGTGATGTCACGTTGGTCAGGCTCTAACAGCTCAGAGCCCGGAGCCTGCTTTCAGATTCTGTGTCTCCCTCTCTCTCTGACCCTCCCCTGCTCATACTGTCTCTCAAAAATAAATAAGAAACATAAAAAAAGAGAGTTCCTATTTGAAACCATATGAAGGTGAAGATAGAGGGAAGACTTAAATAAGAATGAAGAGTCAATTGTGGTTGGAAATCAGGAAAGGCGCCATGATGGCTGTCAGCAATACGGCAATATTTTCCTCACAGCTTGTACACAGACATGAAGGGAGATGGGAGGTAAAGCCATATTAGGACTGTGAATCCGTTCACTCTTTTGTTGCAAGTAACAGAAACTCACACTACCTGAAACAGAAGGGGAAGTTTATTGGAAGGATACTGGGATCTCCCACTGAAAACAGGGCTATGATCACAGCTGGTCAAGGGAACGGATGCCAGGACTGAAGTGCTTTAGGGAACCTAGTGAGTTGTCGCTCGCCTCAGCCCTCCACAGACCACACACTGGAACTTGGCCACCAGTGGCTCCCAAGTCTTATGAGTTACAATCTAGGCCCAAAGTTATAAAATTCCTGGGTAAAGAAAGAGTTGAGTCAGCCTGATGATAAAATGTAGGCAGTATAGACAGTTCTAGAATGGAGCTAGGTCGACATTCTGATAGACCTCTGTGCTGACAGCTCAGAGCCTGGAGCCCACTTCAGATTGTGTCTCCTTCTCTCTCTGCCCCTCTTCTGCTCTCTCTCAGAAATAAATAAACATTGAGAAAAAGAAAACCTGTAAAAATGTCTACTCAGTCAAGGACCTACACTTATATTTTATAAATAGTAATTCCACAAGAAACGTAATTCATTTATCAGACATTTTAATGAGACCCAATCTGGTATGACCCCTGTCTTGGGGTAGCTCATCCATTCATCCAAGGAGAAACAGTTACAAAATACCAGAACAGAGGTAATTACAAACCCTGTTCCCCAGCTGCTCCCCACTTTGGGGCTGAGACGAGGAGAGCCGGAGGAACAAGCGATAGGAGTAGGAACATGACTCACTCTGGCCGTTGGAATAGGAGAGAAGTCATGTTTGGAAATTCCAAGTTGGTGCAGCTACCCAAGGCAAAGTGGTAGGCCTTGTTCATTTAATGCAGTAAAGCTTTACTGAGCATCTATTTAGGGGCAGGCGCCAGGGACGCATCTCAAAGATAAAGACACATCACTGCTGCTGCTTTGGGGAGCTTACGTGAGGAAGGCAGGCATGCACACAACCTGACGCCTGGAGACTCTTCCCGCTCTGTATTCAATAACTTAATTTTCTACCCTCTTTGAATGGTCTCACCCCATTTTATGAAAAATGTTGACTCAGGACTCATGGAAAGGTCTGTGCTGATGTCTCCTTATTCTGATGAGAAATCAGGGAGGAGTGAGACCCAGATCTCAAGTTCAAGCTGGTCCCAGTTTTGCGTCTTGCTGCTAGACCATAGCTCCCCTGCTTTTCCTTAAAATCAGTCTTCTCTCAGAGCTCACTTTGCCTATGTCCCAGACCCAGCTTGAACTAATTTTTCAAACACAGGGTGCAGAAGACTTAGCTTCACAGTATGTGGTTTAAAAAAAAAAAAAAAGCTTAGGTATTTAGGGGTCTGCCACCCAGTGAAGCCCCGGTGCAGTGCCACCACCCCCGAATCCAGTGCAATCTAGAGCCGCTGAGAGACCAAGGAAGTGTGCGGTGTACACATGGTGCCAGCTTTAACAGGAACATTGAAAACCTGGCACCTGTTTGGAGAGAAAGCATGTGTGGGAACTAAAACCCTGTTTTTAAGGAATGATTGACCAAATAATGCTGTTTAACCTGAAAACGTGGGGCAAAGCAGTTGTGACAGAATTATCAGAAAAGCTGTCATGTAGATGAAGTATTACATGTTCTGGACAAGGCTTACAGGGAAGGAGAATGTGGTCCTGAACATCCTTCTAAAGATAGAGCAATCCCACAATGAAATGACCTGCCTTGTGAGGTAGGAAGCTCCCCATCAAGGGAGGTTTTAAAGCAAGGGTATTAAAAAAAAAAAAAAAAAAAAAAAACCACTTGGCAGGAGTGTTGCGAAAAGAGGGCTAAGTCAGGTTGATTTGTTTTAACCACATACGGAGGAGGGGCAGAGTATGGGATTCTCCTGACTGTGCCAGGGGACAGGTAACCCCTGTGTGCACAGACTAGAAAAGCAAAAGCCAACAGCCCCTAAAATAGACGAGAACTTTCAGCCCTGATGTCCACACATAGAAATTCTTTCAGGATAGGGTAGCCGGGAAATGACCAAATGATGTCACCTCTCCTAACAGGACTGTCCATTCTAGACACCTCCGGTAAGGCAGCCAGTGTGGTGGAATTGAGGAAAGAAAGTTCAGCTCTCTGCCGCAGGGAACCTGGGTTTCTGTTCTCACTGTGCCCTGGATGACCTGGGGCTTCTCCTTCCCTTCTCTGGGCCCCTCCATGAAATGAAATGAAATGAACTGTCACAGTCCTTCCCAGACTACAGGGCGGCGCCCTTCTGGCTGGCCCCCGCTATAGCTGATCGAGCGCTACAGTTTTGGGCCCTGGGGCTACACTTGTGGACGGCCAGAGACCACCTCTGGCGGAAGCAACGGCCACACTCCAGGCAGGGGAAGGGCTTCTCCCCGGTGTGCAGGAGCTGGTGCTGGGCCAGGTGGCTCCACTGGGCAAAGCGCTTGGAGCACAGGTCGCAGGCGTAGGGCCGCTCGCCCGAGTGGACGCGCCGGTGACTGGCCAGGAGCGAGGGGTAGGCGAAGCGGCGGCCGCAGTCCTCACACGCGTGCAGCTTCTCCTCGGTGTGCGTGCTGCGGTGGATGGCGAGGGAGCCGCTGCGCCGGAAGGCACGGCCGCAGTCTGGGCAGGGGTACGGCTTCTCCCCCGTGTGCAAGAGCTGGTGCTGGAGCAGGGTGCTGCGCTGGGAGAAACGGGCCTCACAGTGCTCGCAGGCGTAGGGGCGCTCCCCGGAGTGGACCCGCCGGTGGCTGACCAGGCGGGAGGAGGAGGAGAACCGCCGCTCACAGTCTGGACACGGGTAGGGCTTCTCGCCGGTGTGGATGCGCTGGTGGATGACGAGGGCGGTGCGCTGCCGGAAGCGGCGGCTGCACTCCAGGCAGGTGTAGGGCTTCTCCCCGGTGTGCGTGCGCTGGTGGATGGCGAGCAGAGAGGGGTAGGCGAAGCGACGCCCACAGCTAGGGCACTGGTGGGGTTTTTCGCCTGTATGCGTGGTCCGGTGATTGGCCAGGGACCGGCTCCTGCGGAAGCAGCGGCCGCAGTCGGGGCAGTGGTAGGGCTTCTCGCCGGTGTGGATGACCTGGTGCTGCGAGAGGTTCTTGCGCTGGGAGAAACGTTTGCCGCACTGGTCGCAAACGTAGGGACACTCCCCAGAGTGTGCCCGCCGGTGACTGACCAGCAGGGAGGGGTAGGAAAACCGGCGCCCGCAGTCTGGGCAAGGGTAAGGCTTCTTCAGGTTCTGGGCACACTTGTGGCTCTCCAGGGCCAGATGATCAGGGAAGGTACAACCACAGTCAGGGCAGATGGGGCTTCCCGACGTCTGCCTGGGGAGCAGCCGGGGCTTGCTGGGCCTCCGCCCTCGCTTCCCCTTTCGGGGTGCCTCCTTAGGTGGGAATACTTCCTTGTCTCCATTCTTCTTCCTGGTTCTGGTTTCTACAGAAACACAGGGTGAAATTAATTTAACAAATTCTGGGCCCCCAGCCTTGCCTAGGACAGTTTGTGTTTGGAACACTGACTCAGCCCGTCTTCAAGGAGTGTCAGTGCCACAGTGGCTACTATTACAGAAATAGGAGATTTCAGGAGTCCCTAACTCAATTTGGAGAAGTCAGGAAAGGTTTCTTGGACATTATTCAGATTTTACAAGTTAAAGTTTTTCAAGAGTAAGTGTAAGGCAGGGAAGTGGAAACAAATGAGATATGAGCTGACAGTGACCAGGTCCTAAGGCCGTCTAAGACAATGGTTCTCAAATTTTATTGTGATCAGAACCATTTGGATAACTTATGGAGACAATTTTGGATTCAGCAGGTCTAGGATGGAGCCCAAGAATCTATATTTCTAATTCTTTCCTGAGTGATGTTGCTGCAGGTCTGAAGACCACACTCTGAGAACCACTGCTATATATGGCCTTGAACTACATCTTATCCAATGGTTCTCAAATCTAAATGTACATGCCAACCGACCAGGACCGTTACAAACGGCCTAGACATCCATAAGAGTAAATCAATAGTTCTAGGTCCAGGAATCTGGTTTTTTTTTTTTTTACCAAGTTCCCCAAGTGACTTGATATAACTGACAGCCATTTGCCAACCTGTGGTGGCAAAAACTGACAGTTGTTGTTGTTTTTTTTAATTTAAAAAAATGTTAATGTTTCTTTTTGAGGCGGGGCACATAGGGACAGAGAGAGGGAGACACAGAATCCGAAGCAGGCTCCAGGCTCTCAGCTGTCAGCACAGTGCCCGATGCAGGGCCCAAACTCCCAGACCTTGAGATCATGACCTGGGCTGAAGCTGGATGCTCCATCGACTGAGCCACCCAGATGTCCCCAAAACTGACAGGTTTTAAGTAAAGAAGTATCATGGTCAGATCTGAATCTTGCAAAGATAGCACTGGTCTCAGAGAATGTGGCACGGAAACTCCAGGCCAGTTACATCCATCCCTGTGGCTGGATGTGGGGCCCTTCTACCTAAATGACATTAATCAGAGCCTTGCTTGATCACCCTGCCAAAAGGGCAGAAAGTGGGCCCTGCATGCCAGGTAGCTGTTTCCTATGAGATCCAGTCAAGCCAAATCCAGAAAACTCAGAGAGATACCAGGTGTCTCAGGGCCCACTTCAAAGCTAGCTGAGGAGACAGGGATCCTGGGAAGGACATCGGAGGTAACTCCTTTGAAAAGCTGACAGATTAATTCACACAATAGAGAACTGTAGACCGTTAGTTGGCAAACTGACGTTTAAACCATTGTATGGTGGACCCACCCAACACCATCAGAGAGACCAGACCCTGGGGTTATGACAATGAACACAGTAATTGAAGCATTACAGCACGGGCCATAGGAACCCCTAGCTACCAAAACTCTAGACTGAGTCATTAGAGGCCACAGGCCCTCCACAGGCGTTTATCACTCACTTCTTTGGACTGTTACCCGCTTTGGGCACTCCTGCGGATCCAGAGCAGCCGGTTCCCAATCATCGGTATTTCGTTCCAACCAGGAGATGAGAGCTGGTTTGGGACCTGCGCACCCTGGGGAAGGAGAACCAGTCAGACGCCCAGCTCCTAGATAACGCTGGGTAAATATCTATCCGATGTCATCTCCTGCCAAGACCTTGTCCTCCTCCCCTGACACAACCTAGTCGCAGGCCAGGTCCCTGGACACTCTTGGACTCCCTGTGGTCCCCTCAACCCCCGCCCCTAAGCTCTTCCATCCCTTCGGGCCCCGCGGAAGGGAATCGGGCCGGGCCTCACCGAGCGCGCCCAGGTGGCCGTAGGTCTCTCGCATCACGTCCCGGTACAGGGCCCTCTGCGCGGGGCGCAGACACCCCCACTCCTCTGTGGAGAAGTACACGGCCACGTCTGCGAACTTCACCGCCCTCGGCCTCCTTCCCCTTCTCCGGCCAGGTCTGGCCTCTCCTGGTCCCCGCGCAGAGAAGGGAGCCGAAGGTGGCGCCATTGGACCCCAGGAGCCGGCGCCACGGCCTTCCCCGTCTTGGCCTGGACCCCTGGCGGACCCGGAGATTTGGGAATCCCCGCCGGACCGGGGCTGAGCGTGCCTGGGGAGGCCCGGAGGGAATAGGAATCGGCCGCCTTGCCGGGCTAACGGAAACCTTTCGCTGTTATTCAGGAAACTCCTGCCCGAACTTGGGTGAAAGGCACCGGAAGATGCCTTCGGGGAAGATGGCGGCGCTGCTACCGCACCGCCTTAGCCTGGAACACAGGCAGCTTCCAGCTATCGATTTTATTGACCGGAGCGCCATGCCGGCTTCCTAACCTCTTTGCCCTCAAGTGTGATGGCGCTGCGATTGGGCTTCACGCCTCTTTCCCCCCCATTACACGCGCTCATTGGGCGGCGACCGAAGATCGGACTTTCTGATTGGGTGCTGTCGAAAGCGGCCTGTTTGAACGAAGCCAACGGAAGCGTAAGGGCAGGAAGCCGACCCTTCAAGCCGGTGCTTCTGTCCGGTTTTGAGTCCGGCAGCTGCGAGCAGGTGACGGGTCCCTGTTCTCTGGCACGCGCTGCCTCGCCGAGGGAGGGAAGAATTGGAGTGACGGAGCCACTTCGGCCAGCCCGGGGCAGAGATTACTCCGGGTGACCTTCTGAGAGAACTGGATAACTTTCTTGTTGCCCTTTTGGGAGGGAAATTAACGTTGGCGTTTCCTGTGCGCAGGCACGTTCCCCTATTATTATACATTTCATCTTAATTATTCTTTGCTGCTATTGTATGAACGCGTTGGTGGTCACCATCCAATTCTACCGATGAGTAAAATCTCAGAGGGATGATACTGCTAATAAGGAGAACAGAGATTCAAACCCGGGGCTTCATTCATACAGCTGAACATGGCCCGCTGCCCTGCACTATCCAAATTCGCTGGTCAACTCAACAGTCAGAGTTACTGGACTGTTTTCAGGTTCAGTGTGATGCACATCTCCATTCCTTATTTTTACGTGACATTTGTTTATGCTCTGAATGGACATTATAGCTGAGTGAGGCACAGAAATTTACAAATAATAACTGAGTCCTGCAAGCATGTATGTGAAAGGCATAGGAAAATTGCTCATGGAACCAGTCAGCTCCCACTCCATCAGTCACTACTTCTGTGTAAGTGTCGTGGGGGGTTTCACCAGTTCAGGGTCATCTCCCAGGGCATCTGAGGGCCAGAGAATATGCCATTTGCTACATACCTCAACTGGTGATACACACATCTGTCTCTTCAACCCACTAATCAATTTGTTAAAGCACCTATTAAGGATGAAATGCTACCCCAGAGCTGACAAGGCGTGATGGCGTTTCAGGAATTCACAAGGTAACATTGTGAGGTAGTAAGACTTTCTTTTTTCTTTTTAAAAATTTTTAATGTTTATTTATTTTTGAGGCAGAAAGAGACAGAGTGTGAACAAGGGAGGGGCAGAGAGAGAGGAAGACACAGAATCTGAAACAGGCTCCAGGCTCTGAGCTGTCAGCACAGAACCCAACGCGGGCCTGAATCCACAAATCGCGGGATTATGACCTGAGCCGAAGTTGGATGCTTACCCGACTGAGCCACCCAGGCACCCCAGTAGTAAGACTTTCTGGGGAAGATGACTTTTGAACAAAAGAGGAACAAAAAAACAAAAACAAAAAATCGGCAGTAAACATTGAGTTTTACTCTGTTTTAAGCATAGCGACTATTTATTGAACAAACTACTGGGCAGCAGGTGGAATGTCAAGATTGCCAAAATGAATAAGACAGAATCCCTCCTCTGAATGACTTTCCAAATTGATACATCAGGTGGGAAATGAGTTTGGTGTATGAATTGGTGGGATTTAGAGAGGGCAGCGGTGCTCAATGTATATTTGTTGAATAAACAGCTAAATTCCATGACCGTAACCATCTCTGGTACAAAGCCAGGAAATCAGGAAAGTTCTGAGAGTGAAGGGAATTAGGACATTTTCTGCTGCAGTCCCAGATACTGTTGGGGTGAAACTGAAGGATTGAGGGGCCCCTAGGTGGCTCAGTCTGGTAAGGCTCTGACTCTTGGTTTCAGCTCAGGTCATGATCTCACAGTTTCTGAGTTCAAGCTCCCTGTCAGGCTCTGTGCTGACAGTGCAGAGCCTGCTTGGGATCCTTTCTCTCTCCTTCTCTCTCTGTCCCTCCCCTGCTTGCACTCTCTCCTTCTCTCTCAAAAGTAAATAAATAAACATTAAAAAAAAAATAACCTGAAGGATGGAAAGGGTAGGTTGGCACCAGATATTGGATGGGCTCATCCTGCACATCGGGAGCTCTACATCAGTCTAAAGAAGTGAATTATCTTCCAATAATACTTTAGGAGAATGACAGATGGTGTGCAGGGCAAACTGATAGCTTTGTGCCTACACATAGTTCAATCTGGAGGAATAAGAAGGTGAATGTAGGCTGCTGAGGGAATAAAAAGGCAAACGGACAGCAAATGATTCCAGTGGGAAGACCGTGACTAACCAGAGAAGGCTGTGAAGGAATCAGACCTCCTCTGTGGACATTTTGCCTAAATGGTAATGATCTGCTATCAGTGATGCTGACACTGACTAGGAAAGAAAATGAATAAATACTGAGGAGAAAAAGCGTTGAGCCCTCTTGCCACATACAGGATATGGGAAGGCAGGCTCAGCCTAGCCCTTTGGCCGTAGGCTGGAAAGGTCCCATTTGGCCTGGCTTGCCTTCATCTTGATGGGAACCACTAAGGCAGAGCCTAGGAATCAGGCAGAGTCAGATGCTCTAACCTATTGGGAAACATTTTGGAGAGAGATGCACCAGGGTTTAATGTGAAAGCAGAGGTCCTTGCTCCTTTCTGTATAAATTCCTGGATTCACACTGGGCACAGGGACAAGCAGGGCCTCCTCCTGCAGAATATCCACTGTAGAGAAGGATGGAGAAGATCCAGAGAGTCTACACACCAAGAGGCCACATAAAGACAAAAGACCCCCATGGAGCACCTGGGTGGCTCAGTCGGTTAAGCCTCTGACTTCCACTCAGGTCATGATCTCATGGTTCGTGGGTTCAAGCCCCATTTTGGGCTCTGTGCTGACAGAGCCTGGAGCCTGACTTCCGATTCTGTGTCTCCCTCTCTCTCTCTGACCATCCCCTGCTCATACTGTCTCTCTCTCTCAAAATAAATAAAACATTAAAAAAAAAAAAGATAAAAGACCCCCTGTTTGGGATAACGGTGTTGAAAACCAGCAAAGTCCCAGGTGCCACTTCATAGGCACATTGAGATAAGAGGATCACAGTGGAATTTCGCCTTCCAGAGTCCTCATGAGGACGGTTATCAGACAGCTGAGCAGATTGCCCGAAACCTGTTAGTAAGGGTGGGGATGAGATTTGAAATAGATAATGTCCTCTGCATTGCTCTGGCAGCTCTGAACTGGGTGAAAGGCTCTGAGCGTCCTTTGTCCTTGTTTCATGCTCAGTGAGAGGAAAGCACCTGGCATGGCAACCTTCGATGACAGCACACGCGGACTTCACCTTATGGACTGACTGGAACCTAAACTTTGCCTAAAATGTCATTGCACCATAAACCCCGACTCCAGCAAGCAGTGTTAGTCCCGGGACAAAGTCATGAATAACGATGGAATCTTACCTTTTCTTAACAGATTCTTGTAGTCCAGTTCCAACCTGTCTGTTTCTGGGTAACTTAGCAGTATGCTTCTGATGACCTCTATGTCCTGATCTCTGTAGGGGGACTCAAGGCACCTATGGACTTTGTCACTTTTTACATCTTCCCCTTTTCCCCTCTCGTTCCTGGCTGCACCCCCTCTGAGTGGTCAACACTTGATGGGAAATAGTATCTTACATCATAAACCCCTTCAGCAGCACTTGACCCCAGTCACCCACACTCCTGAAATTTATCTAATAGTGGACACGAACTGAGGGTCCTTGACCCCACAGGTCTCCCACACCTTGGCCCTTCCGTGTATCCCTAGTGGATTCACTGGTGGGCTTTCTGGGCATGCTTTCTCTTGGAGCTTTTCCCACATTCAGTGCAGGGAAAGGGCCTCTCATCAGAGTGGATATGCCTCTGGCTGAGCAGGAGGGAGGAGTAGGGGAAGAAGATGCCACACTCTTGGCAGGGGGAAGGTTTCCCGAGTGTGCCTGTGCATCTATGAGCGGCCAAGGGAGCCTGAGGCAGAAACACTGCCTTATAGCCACAGCACCAGAAGGCTTCCTTCCCATGTGGGTAAGCTGGTGCTGGAGCAAGTTTCTTTGGTGAGCAAAGTGAGTACCGCACTATAGACCATGGCATCAGGGCCGACTCAAGTGCATAAGCAGGTGGTTGGCCAGGAGGCAGGTATGCAAAGTCACACCCCCACCCTGCCCCCATGTCTGCCTTCATGGGCATCCAGGGTGCTGCCAGGGGGGAAGTGGCAGGTGCGGTCAGGACGCGGATGTGGCCTGTGTGGAGCAGCTGGTGCTAGACCAGGTGAGCCCTTTGGGAAACGGGGACACCACATGAGCCACACACACGGGGACAGTCACTGGGGTGCATATGCCTGTGTCTAACAGTGAGGGGATGGCAAAGAGTGCCTGCAGTCCAGACTTGCACAAAGCTTCTTCCTTCTGTAGGTGGCCAGGGCCCTATGTTTTCAAAAGCAGCAGCCACACTGGCGACCAGGGAAGACTATCTCGCCTGTGGATGGGCTGATGGTGGGGCAGGTCCTTGTACTGAGAGAGCAGCATCCACACTGTCACAGGGAAGGCTGCTCAGCCCAGTAGGCCTGCCGGTATCTGGCCAGGAGAAGGAGAGCCAAGACTTGGGTGGGGTTTCATTGGAGCCAGACAGCACTATTGGCCTATAGTTCAGGAGCCCTGAGGTGATATCTGGCCACGTCCCCTGCTTTAGGGCCCTTGGTTACTTCAAAGGGCTCTTATCAGGCCGCCTAACCAGCAGCCTCTCTCACACAGCCTACTTGAGTTTCTGCACCCCCATTTCCTCCTTCTTTACTCTTTGCAGAGTTGTACAAGAGAATTAGAACTAAAGATTGTGGGGTGCTTTGAATCACCACAGGTGGAGCAGCACTGGGGACCAAATGCCTGTTCATTCAGGGCAGGAAGATCTAAGTGTGAATCCCCCCCCCCCCCCCCCCGCGATGCCCCACCTGCCTCAGGCAGAACTTTCCCATTTTCAGAAAAAGTACCATCCCCTCTCAATCCAGGCCTCCAGGACCAGAGAGGGCTCCCGCAAGGACGGACTGAATTCTTTTCAGAGGTAAGCCGGCACCTCTCCCTGGCAAAAGACCTTAAAGACGGACATTTCAGTGGAAACATTTCTTAAGACACAGACCTCAGTGTCTTTTGAGTCCACAAAAACACCTGTTTGCATCCTAAATGAAAGGTGGCAAGGCTTTAAATTCTATAGAGTACTCTGGACAGCTTCAGAAAGGAGGATATGCCCTAAGAAAAAAGGCCAGGCCAAGAAACCAAAGTGAACTTCTGGTCTCTTTCCAAGGCCAGTCAGAAATACATCATGCATATTCTCTAGGCTTAAGTTAATTAACATGAAAAATTCACTTCCTGAGGCACACTAAGCCACATTTCAAGTGCCAAATAGACATATGGCCAGTGGCTTCTGTGTTCCTCAGCAAAAATACAGAACATTCCCGATGATTGAAGAAAGCTCTGTGGGAAGCAATACTCTTAAGTACTCAGCATTAAGAAGGTGAAAGATCTAATCCCCAAATGCGGCCTCGCTCCAACCTCCAACTGGATCCAGCGGCACCGGCTACCCTAGAACCCAAGGAAGCCTCCAGGTCTGGAAAGAGAACTTTAGAAGAGAAGGTTCATCAGAGTCTTATGAATTGGAGTCTTTAAAGAGAAGGGTGCGGTGTAGATGTGGCTGCTGGAAGAAAGGGCCTGTCCTCCTCCCTCCCAAGAGAGGCTGACTTCCAGCCAAGCCCACACTTCTCTTTGCTTATCCCAGATCTGGGTGCCTTGCCCCCGCCTCCTTGGCCTCCGGGATCCTAGCTTCCAGGAGTTGAGGGCCGGCTTGGGGCCGCGAATCCTAGGGGGAAAGAGGCTGACAGAGGACTGGGTGAGAGGAGGAAGCCTAGAGACTGTGCTTCCTTTGTGGGGGGTGGGTACAGCTTCCTGAACCCTACGGGAGAAGACCCTCCCCAACAACAGACACTCTGGCGCGTCCGGACCGAAGCAGACTAGTACCCCTCTTCGCTAAAAGGGGGACAAGGGGAGGGCTGGGACTCTGCGATCGCGCACAGGTAGGCAGTCCTGGGTATTCCGCATCACTTCCCTGGAAAGGGCCCAGTGCATAGCCCTAGATCCGTATCCCCATTCACCCTCAAGGACCATGGCGCCACTGGGCTTCACGCCCTTCTCCCTCCCCTGCACAGTCATTGGGTGGCGCGGGGCAGGAAGCAACGAGCCGGCGTTCTGATTGGGCCTCGGAGAACCACCCCGTTGGAGGGAAGCCGGCTGCAGCGTGCGGACCGGCTTTCTCGGAGCCACAGCGACCCCGGGGCGGGCGCTGGTTGAGCACCTGCTCGTGTGTCCGGCGCGGTGACAAGCCGCGCGTGCGAACGGACCGCGGGGCCCACAGCACCGCTCCTCCGGGGCCGGAGCGCTGGCTGCGTCGCTGTGGGGCTCCCTGCGTCCTTTGCACCCAGATATGAAGGGCGTTCAAAAGTTCATTGAGCCCTCGTGTGTGGAACACAGCTCCAGGAGCTGGGTACAGAGCCTTCCAGATTCTCGAGTCTCTGCGGGGCTTGACTCACGATGTAGTCCTTGAGCATCCGCAGCTCTTCCTGTCTGATGTGATGAAACGTGGCATCTCCAACCACAATGCTGGGGACAGGAAAGAGGTGGCTCTGACGGTGCTTGCTCTCAGTGGCCCTTACAACCCCGTCAGAGAGACATATAATATGTAAGCAAAGGTAAGCAAAGCCACAGTGGTAGCACTAACACGCTCCAGGGATAATTATGGGACCGCCTCTCACCTCTGAGGTGAGCACAGAAGATAAGCGTTCTGAATCATTTACGGGGGGGTTGGGAGGGAGAAAGGCAATAATAGTTTCTAACTTGCTGAAATATAGAAAGGAGCTATGAGGGACTCCTGGGTGGCTCAGTCAGTTAAGTGTCCGACCTTGGCTCGGGTCATGATCTTACCGCTCCTGAGTTCAAGCCCGGCATCGGACTCTGTGCTGACAGCTCAGAGCCTGGAACCTGCTTCGGATTCTTTCTCCCTCTCTTTCTACTCCTCCCCCACTTGAGCCCTGTCTCTCTCAAAAAATAAACATTAAAAAAAAAAGAAAAAGAGCTATGAAAATTATAGTGAAAGTTGTTTTCAGCGGGGATGATTAGATATTAGATTAGCTAATATTCAAACAACTCTACCTGCAAAGCTTGGGAGGATATACACAAGTGAAAAGTATTGTACTAGACAGTTTTAACTGAATATATGTGATTTAATCCTCACAACCATCTTGGGGGCCGGATTGATGCACTTATTTTATAGAGAGATATTGATGATGCAAGCAATGAGCCAAGATTGAACGTGGGATAAACTCGCTCAAAGCCTATGATCGTCCTCTTATATTATGGCTCCCAGTCCAAACTGAGACTTGAGCTCTAGAGTTAGGGGAAACCAAGATCTGGAAGGTCAGAGGTCAGCAGTTGGGGCTGGGAGCGGATTGGAGGAGACTCGTGCTCTTCCTGGAGGGCTCTTCCCTCTGGATGTCCTCCCTCTCAACTCCCAGGTCACTCATAGACGCTAGATGTGGCTCACCCCCCCCCATCTCCTTTTTTGATCGATTTCCCCTTTTCTCCCCTCTCCTATCCCTCCTGTGCTCTCCGTGCACTTCCTTCCCAACCCTTGATGAGGAAGAATCCTAAAACGTTCACTCCTTCTCCCTGCTGCACTCAGACACTCGAATTACTGGAACATATCAGGGAAGTGTCGGAAGTGTACTGATGGTTCCTGACCCTCAGGGACAGAACCTTGGGCTGGAGGTTGTAACAGAGGTCCGGCAGCCCTCTGACTTGTCCTGCGTGTGCAATGGATCCATTGGTGGGCTTCCAGGGCATTCTTCCGTTTAAAGGTTTTCCCACACTGGGAACAAGGGAAGGGCCTCTCAACAGAATGAATGAGCCTGTGACTGTTGAGGACACATGAAGAGGTAAATTGGTGTCCACACTCGGGGCAGGAGTAGGGCTTCTCCCCTGTGTGTGTGCGCCTATGGATAGCCAGAGAGCCACTCTGCCGGAAGCAGCGGCCACAGTCAGGGCATTCATGGGGCTTTTCGCCTGTGTGAATGAGCTGATGCTGAAGCAGGTTGTTTTGCTGGGCAAAGCGGGCACTACAATGGGCACAGGGGTAGGGGCGCTCACCAGAGTGCACCCGCTGGTGATTGGTCAGGAGGGAGGGGTAGGCAAAGCCCCGACCACAGTCAGAACAGATATGGGGCTTCTTCCTAGCACGGGTGCGCTGGTGGATAGCCAAGAGGGAAGGATGTGTAAAGTGGCGGCCACACTCGGGACACACATACGGCTTCTCCCCACCGTGTCTGTGTCTGTGGATGGCCAGGGCCCCCATCTGGCGGAAGCAACGGCCACAGTCCGGGCACGAATAAGGCTTGTCCCCTGTATGGAGCAGCTGGTGCTGGACCAGGTGAGCCCTCTGGGAGAACTGAACCCCACAAGGCCCACAGACATACGGACGGTCTCCAGAGTGGATTCGCCGATGTCTGACCAGCATCGAGGGGTAGGCAAAGAGCCTCCCACAGTCTGGGCAGGAGAAGGGCTTCTCCCCCGTATGTATGCGCATATGGACAGCCAGGTTGCCTCTTTGGCGGAAGCAACGTCCACACTGGTCACAGGGAAAGGGCCGCTCCCCAGAGTGGACCCGCTGGTGGCTGGTGAGGAGGGAGGGGTAGCTGAAAGAACGGCTGCATTCGAGGCTGGGGTAGGGCCTCTTGGGAGTCTCGGTGCACTGGTGTCCCGTGTCTGTGGACACCTGAGGCACTGAATGGCTGCAGTCTCTAAAAGTAGGACCCGGCCTGGCCTTCATCAGTGGCCCGTTCTCCACAGGGGCATCCTTAAGCTCCTTGGCCCCTGTTTTGCTGCTGGGCTCATTCTTCTTTTTCTTGCTTTCTAAAGAGACAAGAGAATTAAAACCAAACACTTGAATGCCTGCATGCCCCTCCTCCCCTGTGTTTCTCCACTGTGGGGAGATGTCGATGAAGGGAGTGGCAGTTCGTTTCTCTGGTGTAGTCCCTGTTTCAGAGCCCCCAGGTTCATCTAAGGCAGCAGCTCCCCATTCCATGGCCTTCTCCCCCCCCGCTCATTTCGGGCTTGGAAAATTATAGTTTTGTCAGAAGGTGTGGGACAGTACTGCCTGTCAGAAATAAGCAATCACTTTCCACATTAAAGCCCCTAAAAGTAGGCATTTCAGCAGAGACAGAGATTTGTCAAGGCCCTGAAAAGGACCACAGGTCAGTGTATATAGAAAACAGCAGTCACAGGGGCTCCTGGGTGGCTCAGTTGGTTAAACCTCAGACTCTTGATTTCCATTCAGGTCATGATGTCAAGGTTCGTGGGTTCGAGCCCCACATCAAGCTCTGTGCTGGCAGAACGGAGCCTGCTTGGAATTTTCTCTTCCTCTTTCTCTCTGCCCCTCCCCTGCTTGTGCTATCTTAAAATAAATAATAAACAAACATTACACACACGCACACACACACAGCCGTCACCACCTGAGCCAAAATTACTGATTTCACCAAGTGAACTTCTGGCCCCTTTCTGAGGCATTCGGATGCTCTGGGCACATAGAAGAAGGCTCAGTAAGTTCTACCCCCAATTTCTCTCCTCCCTCCCTACCCAGCTATCCCTGACTTAAGGAAGGTACCAGGTCTGATAAAGGGAACTTTGGGAGTGAAGATTCAGAGGATTCTTACTAACTGGGGTAGGTAAGAGAGGCTGTGTGTGGGAAGGAGGCTGTCAGGAGAAAGGCTCAGCCCAGGGCTCATTCCCAAGAGAGGCTGACTTCCAGCTCAGCCCCCCGCCTCCCTCTTCCTCACCTATCCCAGATCCTGGGTGCCTCGCCCTGTCCTCGGGATCTTCGGCCTCCCGACTCCATGCCTCCTTCTTTCTCTCCATCCAGGAGATGAGGGCGGGTGTGGGGCCTGCGAATCCTAGGGAAGAAAAGGCTAACGGTGGACAGGGCCAGAAGGTGGAGCCTAGACAAGGCGGTGGACACAGCTTCCAAACCCTAGCGGAGAAGACCCTCCCCAACAAGACACTTGGGCCCATCAGAATGCATCTAAAAATCCGAGTGTCACCAAAACGGAGAGTCGGGGGGCGGGACGGGCCTCACCGAGCGCGCCCAGGTGGCCGTAGGTCTCCCGCATCACGTCCCGGTAAAGGGCCCTCTGAGCTGGCCGCAGACACCCCCACTCCTCCGAAGAGAAGTACACGGCCACGTCCGCGAAGGTCAAGACACCCGGCTTCCCTCGCTCTGGGTGGGTCTCCCCGTGCCCGCCAGCGAGGCGCGGGGCCCGGGGCGGCGCCATGGGTCCAGCGCCGTTTCCCCGTTTGCCGGCGGGCCCGGGGTTCTGGACGCAGCGGGACCAAACCTGGCCGGTCCTCGGGCTCAGGACGCCACTGGGGAGGCCCGAAGGGCGCCAGGACCAGCCTCTTGTGGGACCAGTGCAAATCCCTAAGGTGTTATTGCATGGACCTAGATTACAGCCCCTTCTGCTACAGTGAAAGCGCCTTAGACGCTCACCCACCAACACCCCCACTCCCCGCAGCGCGGGTGCTAGAAACCTTCGCCCTCAATGGTCATGGCGCCACTGGGCTTCACGCCCTTCTCCCTCCCCTGCACAGTCATTGGGTGGCGCGGGGCAGGAAGCAACGAGCAGGAGTTCTGATTGGGCCTCGGAGAACCACCCCGTTGGAGGGAAGCCGGCTGCAGCGTGCGAACTGCCCTTCTTCCTGGAGTTACAGCGACTGCGGAGCGCGCCCTGGTTGAGCACCTGCTCGTGTGCCCGGCGCGGTGCCAGGCCGCGCGTGCGAACGGACCGAGGGGCCCACAGCACCACTCCTCTGCCCCGGGCGACTGGGCCCGGGGCCAAACGCTGTCTGCGTCGCTGTGGGGCTCCCTGCCTCCTTTACACCAGATGCAAACGTGCATTGAGCCCGTGTGTGTGTGTGTGTGTGTGTGTGTGTGTGTGTGTGTGTGTCCCTGCCTCCTTTACACCAGATGCAAACGTGCATTGAGCCCGTGTGTGTGTGTGTGTGTGTGTGTGTGTGTGTGTAACACAGCTCCAGGAGCGCTAAACAAAGTCTCCTCGTCCATGGAGATTACATTGCTTTCTACAGCCTTCCAGATTCTCCGCGGGGCTTCACCCACGATGTAGTCCTTGAGCACCTGGCAGCTCTTCTTGTCTGATGTGATGAAACGTGGCATCTCCAACCATACTGCCGGGGACTGGAAAGAGGTAGCTCTGAAGGTGCTTGCTCTCAGTGGTACTTACAACCGTGTGAGGCAGACATACAAATACACAAAAGTCTGGGTGCATTGAGGGCTGGAAAGGCCTCTGACTGGAGCCAGCAGTCCAAGGTAGTAGAGAGCTCATAATACAATGCAGCCTTCACTCCTAGCTTGGTATGTCTTCTCTAAGCATTTGAGGGCAGGGCAGTAGGCCTCTCGCATACTTCGCTGAGGTGACACCCATTTTCCAACGTATTTGCCTGTGAAGATTTACATGGGATTTACAATGAGAAAGCCACAGTGGTAGCCCTGACACACTCCAGGGAATCATAGGACAGTCTCTCACCTGAGTTAAGCACAGACAAAAAGAAGTATTGTGAATTATTTAGGAAGAAGAAAGAAAGAAAAAAGGCAAAAAGCTCCCAGGTGACTAAAACCCAGAGAAAGAACTAGAGAAATTACATTAAAAGCAGTTGTTTAAAATAGACATGATTAGAGGGGGGCCTGGGTGGCTCAGTCGGCTTCGGCTCAGGTCGTGATCTCTCGGTTCGTGGGTTCGAGCCCTGTGTCAGGCGGGCTCTGTGCTGACAGCTAGCTCAGAGCCTGTAGCCTGTTTCAGATTCTGTGTCTCCCTCTCTCTCTGACCCTCCCCTGCTCACACTGTCTCTCTCTCTCTCTCTCAAAAATAAGTTAAAAAATTAAAAAAATCTTAAATAGGAATGATTAGAGAAAACTTCAATATTAAAAACGGTGCTGTTCTCAAAACCATTAGAATGCCTACAAAAGAAAGAAAAGAAAAGAAAAGAAAAGAAAGAAAGAAAGAAAGAAAGAAAGAAAGAAAGAAAGAAAGAAAAGACCAAGGGCTGGGAAGATGTGGAGTAATTGGGATCCCGTGCACTCTCAGTGGAAATGTAAAATGGTGCAGCCACTATGGAAAACTGTATGGTGGGTTTTTAAAAATTAAAAATAGAATTTATATACCCCATTCCACTTCAAAGCATGGCCGAGAAGAGAGATTTGTATACACATTCTTATAGCAGTATTATTCACAATAGTTAAACGATGCAAGTAACCCAGGTGTCTGTCAATTGATGAATGGATAAACAAAGTATGGTGGGTACATGCAATGGACTATTATTCAGCTTAAAAAGGAAGGAAATTCTGACACATGCTACAACTTGGATTAAACTTGAGGACATTGTATTAGGTGAAATAAACCATTCACAGAAAGATAAATACTGTATGACTCCATTTATATGAAGTATCTAAAGCAGTCAAGGTCACAGAAGCAGAGGTGGAATTGTGGTTGGGTGATGGCCACTGCTGAGGAGAGAGGGAGAAGAGGAGTTGTTTAGTGAATATAGAGTTTCAGTTTTGCAAGATGAGAAAGGTCTGGAGACTATTTGCCCAACAATGCGAGTGGTTACGGTGGTAAATTTTATAGAGTGTGTATTTTACCACAAATAAAAACACAAATACTTAACCAAATGCACTAGCAGATCAAAAATAGCAACATATAAAAATTATATACTGTGATTAGACAGGATTAGCCAAGGAATGTAAAGTTGGTTTAATATCTAAATATAAATTAACATAAGACATCATATATCAATCAAAGACAAAAACCACATGACCATCTCAACAGAAGTGCAAAAAGCACTTGAGAAAATCCAACACCCTTTCATGATAAAAACACTCAAAATCTAAAAATAAGAGGGAATGTTCTCAACTTGTTGGAAGACCGAATGTTTTCCTCATCAGATCAGGAACAAAACAAGGAAGTCCACTATTGCCACTTCTATCCTACTTACCATTATTATTCTCATCACTTCTATTCAATTACATTGTACTGTTGTAGCCGGAACAATTAGGCAAGAAAATGAAATAAAACATCCAGGTTAGATGTAAAGATGTAAAACTACTGCTATCTGTAGATGACATGATATATACAAACTCTTGAGGAATTCATTTAAAAAGCCATTAATATTGGGGCAACTGGCTTGCTCAGTTGGTAGCGTATAAGCTTCTTTTTAATTAATTAATTTTTGAGGCAGAGAGAGACAGAGCACGAGTGGGGGAGGGGCAGAGAGAGAGCGAGACACAGAATCTGAAACAGGGTCCAGGCTCTGAGCTGTCAGCACAGAACCTGACGCGAGGCTCAAACCCACAAAATGCGAGATCATGACCGGAGCCGAAGTCAGACGCTTAATCGACTGAGCCACCCAGGTGCCCTGAGCATATGATTCTTGATCTTAGGGTTGTGAGTTCAGATTCCACATCGGGTATAGAGCATACTTTGACAAAGGGGAAAAAAGCCATTAGTGCAACCATTTTATAAGATTCTCAATTTCTATGGGGTGCCTGGGTGGCTCAGTCGGTTAAACATCTGACTCAACCTCAGCTCATGTCTTGATCTCAGGGTTGTAAGTTTGGGCCCAGCGTTGAACGAATGAATAAATAAGTAAATAAACAAATATTGTCAATTTCTTACAAAACTAAACATACACTATGCATATGATCCAGTAATTATGCTCCTTGGCATTTACCTAAATAAGTTGATAAATCATGTCCACACAAAAACCTACACACAGATGCTTATAACAACTTTATTTCATAATTGCCAAAGCTTGGAAGCAACCAAGATGTCTTTTAGCAGGTGAATGGATAAATGGCCTGTGGTACATTCATACAGTGAAATATTAGCACAAAAGAGACCTGAGCTATTAAGCCATGAAAAGATATGTCGTTACCTTAAATGCATATTACTAAAAGAAAGAAGGCAATCTGAAAAAGCTATATACTGTATGATTCCCACTATATTATATTCTGGAAAGCGCAAAACCATGGAGACAATAAAAAATCAGTGGTTGCCAGAGTTTGGGGAAAAGGAACAAAGAAATGGAAGACAGAGGATATTTAGAGTAATGGTTCTATAGTAATGGTGGATACATAGCATTATGCATCTGCCAAAACTCATAGAATGTACAAAACCGAACGTGAACCCTAATGTAATTATGGACTTTGGGTACTAATGATGTATCAATGTAGGTTCATGGATTATAACAAATGTACCAATCTGGTATGAGATGCTGATAGTAGGGAGGCTGGGTAAAGGGATATGAGAACTCTCTGTACTGTCAGCTTAACTCTAAATTACTCTTAAAATTAAAATCTATTAAAAATGTTTTTAAAATGGTGCACCTGCGAGGCTCAGTTAAGTGTCGGAGTCTTCATTTCCACTCAGGTTATGAACTTACAGTCTGTGAGTTTGAGCCCCAAGTCAGGCTCTGTGCTGACAGAGTGGCACCTGCTTGGGCCTCTCTCTCCCTCTCTCTCTGCCCCTCGCCTGCTTGCACTCTCCGTCGTCTGTCTCTCTCTCAAAATAAATAAATACACTTTTAAAAATGTTTTAAAAATAATGATTCATGTGGCACAAAAACAGACACATAGACCAATGGAATAGAATAGGGAACCCAGAACTTGGTCCACAAATGTATGGCCAATTAATTTTTGACAAAGCAGGAAAGAGTATCCAATGGGAAAAGACTGCCTCTTTAGCAGGTGGTGCTGGGAGAACGGGACAGCAACATGCAGAAGAATGAAACCAGACCACTTTCTTACACCATTCACAAAAATCAACTCAAAATGGCTGAAGGACCAGAACGTGAGACAGGAAACCATCAAAACCCTCAAGGAGAAAGTAGGAAACAGCCTCCTTGACCTCAACCACAGCAATTTCCTACTCGACACATCCCCAAAGGCAAGGGAAATGAAAGCAAAAATGAACTCTTGGGACCTCATCAAGATAAAAAGCTTCTGCTCTGCAAAGGAAAGAATCAAGAAAACTAATAGGCAACTGACAGAATGGGAAAAGATAGTTGCAAATTGC
This sequence comes from Suricata suricatta, assembly GCF_006229205.1. Taxonomy (NCBI): domain Eukaryota; kingdom Metazoa; phylum Chordata; class Mammalia; order Carnivora; family Herpestidae; genus Suricata; species Suricata suricatta. The sequence goes on from NC_043707.1 coordinate 21,724,644, forward strand.
ATATCAGATAAAGGGCTAGTATCCAAAATCTACAAGGAACTCACCAAACTCCACACCCAAAAAAC
>NC_043707.1:21724808-21761279 GCF_006229205.1 Suricata suricatta
CAGGCACATGAAACGATGCTCAAAATCACTCATCATCAGGGAAATGCAAATCAAAACCACACTGAGATACCACCTCATGCCAGTCAGAGTGGCTAAAATGAACAAAGCAAGAGACTATAGATGCTGGTGAGGATGTGGAGAGACGGGCACCTTCCTACACTGTTGGTGGGAATGTAAACTGGTGCAGCCGCTCTGGAAAACAGTGTGGAGACTCCTCAAAAAAACTATGAATAGAACTCCCCTATGACCCAGCAATAGCACTGCTAGGGATTTAACCCAAAGGATACAGAAGTGCTGATGCATAGGAGCACATGTACCCCAATGTTCATAGCGGCACTTTCTACAATAGCCAAATCATGGAAAAAGCCTAAATGTCCATCACTGGATGAATGGATCAAGAAGATGTGGTGTATATATATATATATATATATATATATATATATATACACACACACACACACAATGGAGTATTACATGGCAATGAGAAAGAATGAAATATGGCCATTTGTAGCAAAGTGGATGGACCTTGAAGGTGTCATGCTAAGTGAAATAAGTCAGGCAGAGAAGGACAGATACCATATGTTTGCACTCATAGGTCTAACAGGAGAACAGGAGAAACCTAATGGAGGACCATGGGGAGGCAAAGGGGGAAGGAGAGTTGGGGTGAGAGAGGGATGCAAAACCTGAGAGACTATTGAATACTGAAAATAAACCGTGGACTGAAGGGGGAGAGGGAGGAAGGAAAGGGGGTGATTGTCACGGAGGGGGACACTTTTGGGGAGGAGCACTGGGTGTTATATGGAAACCAATTTGACAATGAACTATTAAAAAACTTTTATTTTTTTATTTTTGAGAGACAGAGAGAGAGACAGCCTAAGCAGGGGAGGGTCAGAGAAGGAGGGAGATACAGAATCTGAAGCAGCCTCCAGGCTCTGAGCTAGCTGTCAGCACAGAGCCTGACGCGGGGCTCGAAACCACGAACCGTGAGATCACGACCTGAGCGGATGCCGGATGCTTAACCGACTGAGCCACCCAGGCACCCCGACAATAAACTAACTAACTAATAATAAAAATAATCCTAATAAAAAATAATAATGATTCATGCTACAACATGGATGAACCTTCAAAATATTATTGCCATATGGGGCACCTGGGTGGCTCAGTCAGTTGGGCAGCCAACTTCAGCTCAAGTCATGATCACACGGTTCGGGGTTCCAGCCCCGCATCGGATTCTGTGCTGATAGCTCAGAGCCTGGAGCCTGTTTCAGATTCTGTGTCTCCCTTTCCCTCTGCCCCTCCCCTACTCGTGCTCTGTCTCTCTCTGTCTCAAAAATAAATAAACTATATAAAAAATTTTAAAAAACATTATGCCATGTGAATAAAGCCAGACACAAAAGACCACATATCTTATGATTCCAATGATATGAACTGTCCAGAATAAGCAAATAAACAGACAGGGTGGTCTCTCAGTCTGCAGCTCTCGCCCAGGAACTGGTTTAGACACATTGTGAAAAATTAAAAAAGGAGTGAGCAAAAATGGGCAGAGTGAGCGCCCCCAGGTGGCCGTAGGTCTCTGGCATCACATCCAGTTCAAGGCCTTCCCAGCCTCAGACTTCTCCACTCTCCCAAGAAAAAAATAGAAGACCACCGCGGAGAGGCTTGCCGGCCCCCAGCCTCCTCGGCTCAGGCCAGGCTCTGGGCTCCGCATGGGGATCGAGGATGCAGGGGGTGCTTTGGACTCTTCCAATCCTCAAATCCTGGAAGCTCCAACCCCAGGTCCACTGTCTTTTCCGGTCTTAGGAGACACTGTCCCGCTGGGCCCAGTGTCGGAACTGGCCCGGATCTGGCTTCGCATGGGGACCAAGCTGCGGTCCGAACAGAGGAATCACGACGTCGTGGGTCCCTCTGGTACTCAGAGCGGACAACAGTACAGGAAAATGCCCCCCCAAGAGAATATGGGGACCTGCCTTCACAATGACCATTCAGATACACTCGGAAAGTTGTTATTCGTGTCAGTTGATCTTATTCTATTAAGAGTCAGCTCTGAATACTCAGCTCTGGCTCTTAAAATTCCTAAGCCCTATTGGTGCAGGCGGAGATTGGAGGACGTCCCTTCTGGCAGCGCCCAGTGATTGGACCACTCCATCACTGAACTTCTAGGGCTGCGCTGGTTGGTCCCTGGGGCCAGACTCAAGGACGCTGTTGCTAGGTAACGCCTGACAGGAGGTCGGTTCTCAAGCTCAGGTCCAGGTGTCTGGAAGAGGTTAAGGAGTAGTGAGCCTGCGTTGGTTAGCGTCCTCAGAGCGATTCCACCTCGGCTCCTTCTGTTCCGCAGGCCCACGGTCCTCCGAGAGTGCTTCCTGGTTGCAAAATGAAGCCAATTCTAGGGATCTAAGCATATTTATGGAATTTCTTCATTGTCCCAGATGCACAACAGTCTTCTTGTGAATCATCTAACTCTAAGCAGCACTCCTTGTGAGGAGGGTAGGGACTGTAGTCCCTATTTAAGAATAAGAACATTCAGGGGAGCCTGGGTGGCTCAGTCGGTTAATCGTCCAACTTTGGCTCAGGTCATGATCTCATGGATGGTGAGTTCAGCCCGAAGACAGGCTCTGTCCTGACAGCTCAGAGCCTGGAGGCCAATTCGGATTGTGTATCTCCCTCTCTCTTTGTCCCTCCGCTGCTCATGCGCTCTCGCTCTCTCTCGCTCTCTCTCTTAAAAATAAACATTTAAAAATATTTTTTAAAAGAATAAAAACATTGAGACTGGCTACTGCTCCTCAGGTCCATTGGGCTCCAAGTCCAGCGTTCTTTCTACTGACCTAATACTAGAGCCTTCCCTTCTGAGCCATCTCAGTCCTTGAGCTGAGATATAACACACACTCCTGGATGGAAGTCCTGGCCACCAGCCGGACTCCAGTGACTCCTCTTCCCTTTTATCCACCTCTCTGAGTGGCCAAAGTCAGAATCTTATTCTTTGTTGTTCCTAACCATCTACAACCTGTAGTATAATAACAAAAACAAAACCCACACAAGGTGCCAGGAATTGCAGAACACCTCAAAACCGTTATCTCATTTAATCCTTCTCACAACCCTATGAGGCTGATCGTTTCACTTTCCGAATGGGGATGCTCAAGCTCAGTCCAGTAAGATACTCTGTAACACAGAAAAATTAAGGAGCCAGCGTTAGAATCCAAGGTATCCGACTCTGAAGCCCATTTATCCTAACCATGGTCCTATACAGCTACTCCTAAGCATAGCATTGTTCAAATATATCAAAGGAGGGGCGCCTGAGTGGCTCAGTTGGTTAAGCGTCCAACTTTGGCTCAGGTCATGATCTTGCAGTCTTGGAGTTTGAGCCCCGTGTTGGGCTCTGTGCTGACAGATCAGAGCCTGAAGCCTGCTTCAGATTCTGTGTCTCCCTCTCTCCCTGCCCCTCCCCCACTCATGCTCTGTTTCTCTCTGTCTCAATAATAAATAAAAACATTAAAATTTTTTTTAAATATCAAAGGAATGAAACGTTTTTTTCTTTGCTTTACCCTTGCTCCTGGATCCCATTCCCATCTAAAAAGAGATGGTCTTTCTACATCTAGAGTTTGCAATGGATCTTCCTTCCATAATTCACTCCCATTACAGACAGGAGACACAGGACCTGTGATAGGCTCATAATTCAGCAGGAAGAGCTCAGGCCTGGGAGAAAGGGGAACCTTGCTTGAGCCCTGGCTCCACCTCTTGGCAGCAGTGACATGTTACCAAGTTACCTTCCTTTGCCAGCGTGGGTGTCATTGTCTGTAAAATCGGGGTCATACCATCAATCTCACAGACACCGCACTGAGGTTTAAATGCGTTAACCGTGTAAAGTTTGGGGCCTATGGTAGGCAGTTACTTCAAAGGAATTATTATCTAAGGGAGATAATAACTTGCCAACGAGAGACGTTTCCTACCATGTTCTACTATCTTGCAGTGAGAAATGCCATATGCTTGGTGAAGCCTTGGAGGTTGGGGGTGTGGTCTTTGCCCCCTCTTCTTCAGAGTCCCATCCCTTAGCTATTCAACTATCTCCCAAACTCGTATCCTTGGTGCTCACTGTCCCAGGCTGACTCACCTAGACGTCTAGAAGTTATCTGGATAGTGCTTCATGCTCTCAGGTGATTCTTCATCTAAGACCTGAGACCCCAGTTCCTTTTGCTACTTCTTTTTTAAAGCTTATATATTTGCTTAGAGAGAGAGCAAGCAAGCATGCAAGCAGGGGAGAGGAAGAATCACAAGCAGGCTAGCACCATCAGTGAGTGCAGAGCCGAATGCAGGGCTCGAACTCACAGTGTCCTGAGCTGAAACCAGGAGTCAAGACACAACTGACTGAGCCACGCAGGCGCCCAGGACTCGAACTCACAAACTGTGTCCTGAGCTGAAACCAGGAGTCAAGACACAACTGACTGAGCCACGCAGGCGCCCCACACTGCAGTGTATTTTTGTCTTAAAAGCTCATGCTAAATGCGCTTTAAGCTATACCACTGTTACACTTTGTGTTTTGTGTCTCCCTACGCCCCTACTCCCCCCACCGCCCCCACTTAAAAAACTTGGCAGCTTGGGAGAGGGTAGGTACGTAGGGCCAGGACATTCTGCCGACTTTTAAGTAGACCCACATCGCCCTGGGGCAGGGCTCCCGGGACGCCTCCTTTCCGCCCAAGGATCCTCCCCACTCAGGCCCCCAGGCCTCCTCTTAAGTTTATGAGCCCGTCATTTTGGATCCAGAAAGTCCCATAGAAAACCTGGTGACGCCAGCTTCCCAGCCATTTCCCCCAGAGCCGCGTGATGGCCTTTCCTCGCTAGGTCAAGTTCACCTTACTGAGCCAAGCCACGACTTGTGCTCCAGGCTGCTGGCTGCCCTAGGTACTGGGGCACTGGGCTCCTGGCCCCACAATCCCTCTGGTAGATAGGCCATTTCCAATAGCACGCCACATGGAGCAGCGGGGTGATTGGGCCGCTGGGTGGGGGTGGGGATGGGGGTGGGAATGGGGGTGGGGGCGGAGAGGTTTGGATGGCGCGTGCGTGGAGTGACCGGCCTCGGCGCCGCGCAGGATCCCAGTGAGGCTAGGGACCGTGGCGCCCGGAGATAAAGGGAGTGTGTGGCTGCCGTCACTTGCGGTGCGGAGGCCAGAGTTGGGGGTGGGGGTTGGGGGAGGACCCAGGAGGCTCCCCACGCGGAGCTAGGGGTTAGCTCCTGCTGGGCCGCTTTGATTCCGATGGGGCTGGTGGAGGACAGCGGACTTGCCCACTCAAGAAATCCGCGCATCTACCCAGCGATGGAATCCGAAATCCGTGTGTGAGTTGAGGTCTTACACATCCTCAACAGCGGTCAGTTTTCTCCTGTAAAATAGGAGTGTTGATCCCCAAACAATATTGTAAAAAAATTCCCGCAAAGAGAAGTCCTTGTGGAAGTCAAATAAAATGTGTGAAGGCTCAAATGAAAAGTGCAGAATAAACAGATTTGTAGAAGAAGGGCTCGGGAGGGGGTTGGGGAATAGGAAGTGACAGTAAATGGATATGGAGTTTCTTTAGGAGCGTGATGAAAATGTTCTAAAATTAGATTGCAGTAATGCTAATAGAAAAAAAAAAAACGCCTTTGAATTGCACTCTTCAAAGAGGTGAATTATGTGGTATGTGAGCCCTACCCCAATAAAACTGTTTCAAAGTGTGTGAAAGTTCTTTGTCACTTCACTAAAATTTGGAGGCACTCTAGTATTACAAAACTTCCTCACGTAGCGGGTGCCTGGGTGGCTCAGTTGGTTCAGCCTCAGATCTTGATTTCCACTCAGGGCATGATCCCAGGGTGGTGGGATCTGCCTGCATCAGGTTCCAGGCTGAGCATAGCACCTGCTTCAGATTCTTTCTTTCTCCCTCTGCCCCTCTCCCCTGCTTGTACTTTCTCTCTCTAAAATAAAGGAGGGGCGCCTGGGTGGCTCAGTTGGTTAAGCATCCGACTTCAGCTCAGGTCATGATCTCACCGTTTGTGGGTTTGGGCCGCATCGAGCTCTGTGCTGACAGCTCAGAGCCTGGAGCCTGCCTGCTTCAGATTCTGTATCTCCCTCTCTGCCTACTCCCCCTGATGGTCTGCTTCTCTCAGTCTCAATAAAAAAAAATTAAAAATAAATAAAATAAAGGAAAAAAATTAAACAACAATAACAATTTCCCACGTATTATCCAATTTGTGCTTCATCCAATTCTTCGAGGTGAGCAGCATTTTAGAAGGGAAAACAAATACTTGCAGGACAGAATGGACAGTGAGAAATGCCCTACAAGATCAGGAGAAGGAGACACTGAAGAAGTCTTTAGGGAGGAGGTGCCATTTCATCTGGGCCTTCAATAATAGACAAATGGAGGGGCGCCTGGGTGGCTCAGGTCAGATCTCACAGTTCGTGGGTTCAAGCCCCACGTCGGGCTCTGTGCTGACAGCTAGCTCAGAGCCTGGAGCCTGCTTCAGATTCTGTATCTCTCTCTCTCTCTGACCTTCCCCTGCTCGCACTGTCTCTCTCTGTCTCTCAAAAATAAATAAAAAGCATTAAAAAAATAAAAAAAAATTTTAAAAATCTTAAAAAAAAAAATAGACAAATGGAGGGGCGCCTGGCTGGCTCAGTGGTTAAGCATCCGACTTCGGCTCAGGTCATGATCTCATGGTTTGTGGGTTCGAGCCCAGCGTCAGGCTCTGTGCTGACAGCTACCTCAGAGCCTGGAGTCTGCTTCAGATTCTGTGTCTCTTTCTCTCTCTGCCCCTCCCCTGTTCACGCTCTGTCTCTCTCTGTCAAAAATAAATAAATGTTAAAAAAAAAAAAAAGAATGGACAAATGGAGACCTAACAATGGCCTAGGAGAAGGTGGGAAAGCATAGGATATATAGCACAGTAATGATTAGATCACTTTGGCTCTAGTGTAGAGTATCTGAAGGAGGTTTTTGGAAATGTCCCCAGAAAAGACATGTTCAAATCCTAATAGCCAGCAGCTCAGAATGTGACTTTATTCAGAAATAGAGTCTTTGTAAATGTAATCCAGTTAAAATGAGATCACACCCAATTAGAGTGGGTCCTAATCTAATAGAATTGGTGTCCGTATTTATTTATTTTTAAATAAGCTTTATGCCCAGTTTAGGGCTGGAACTCAACCCCAAGATCAAGAGGGGCATGCTCTGCCAACTGAGCCAGCCAAGTGCCCCCAATGACTAATATCTTTATAAGAAGGCAAAACACTAAGACTCAAGGAGAACAATGTGACGGCAGCACAGAGATTAGAATGACCCAGCTGCAGGCCAAGAAATGCCAAGGACTGGTGGCCACCACCAGAAGCTAGGAAAAGGCAAAAAGCATTCTGCTCAGGGTCCCAGAGGAACATGGCTGCACCAAAACCTTGATTTTGGACTTGTAGCTTCCAGAGCTGTGAGAGAATAAATTTCTGTCGTTTGACCCAGTTTGTGTACTTTATTACAGCAGCGCTAGGGAACAAAAACACTTAGCATATGCTAGGCACTGATAAGTGATAGTTTCCTCCCTTTCCCTGAAAATTAAACAAGAATTTTGGTCCTTACGCTGTAGGTGGCAGGAAGGTATTAAATATTCTTAAGCAAGGGAGTTCTGTGATGTGAAGGTTTGGAAGAGGAGAACCTAGGGGTGAGAAGAGGCTTAGTTCACCCACATCAGAGTAAACAGGGGTCTTAATTTATGGAAGAGTAGTAGAAATGCACAGTTTCTAGAACCTTCGGTGGTCTACTGTGCTCTAAAAGAATGGCATGGCCTCATACCATTTTAGTCAGAGAAAATTCTTATGGCTTCCAACCCAGGAAGCCTCCCTCTTCAAATGAGTCTGAGGAAGTTAAGGATCAGTTCCAGATCCCATTTCTCCAACTTCATTTGTGAAAGCTCTCTGCTCCCTTCTTCCTTCTTGAGAAGGGAAAAGAATGATACTCTCTGTCCTTTCCCTGCCTCTCCAGAAATGAGGAATGCGGTGGAATACACCTTTGCTTTCCCTTCTCACATTTCCCCTGCAGCCTCACCCTCTCCTTTGATTCTTTCTCTCTGCTTTGGACCGCGTTGTTTCATATTCATATTTGGTTGATTGCTTTCTTATTACCCTCTACCAGACTACATCTACTGTTTCGTCCCGTCTCATCTGGGACACGAGGCGTGCACAAGCACACGCAGACTCAGTGCAGCCAGGGTTTTGTCACGCGATTTCGTTAAAGCAATTCTCTCCCAAGTCCTGCCAAGCTCCTCACTAAGGCACTCTGCTGCTTGTTTTCATTGGCTTCTGAAACCCTTTTTTGTTTTGTTGGTTTTGCTTTTTGGCTCTTCGGTCCTCTGTTAGAGCCCTCATTTACTTAATTAAATTAAATTAATTAATTTGTTTATTTATTTAAAAATTTTTTGAGGGGTGCCTGGGTAGCTCAAACAGTTAAGCGTCTCACTTTGGCTCAGGTCATGATCTCACAGCTCATGAGTTTGAGCCCCGTGTCGGGCTCTGTGCTGACAGCTCCAGCTCGGAGCCTGGAGTCCACTTCAGATTCTGTGTCTCCCTTTCTCTCTGCCATTTTCCTGCTCACACTCGGTCTCTCTCTCTCTCTCTCTCTCTCTCTCTCTCTCTCTCTCTCTCTCAAAAATAATAAATAAAAAAAATTTTTGAACTTATTTATTTAAAAATTTTTGAGCCTTTTTATTTATTTAAATAATAATCTGCACCCAACATAGAGCTTGAACTCATGATCTTGAGGCCAAAAGTCACACGCCAGGTGCCACTACAACCCTCATTTTTTTTTGAGAGAGAGAAAGAGAGAGAGAAAGAGCATGTACCATGTGTGCTTGGGAGAAGGGTAGAGGGAGAGAGAGACTCATAAGCAGCCTCCACATCTCCACACCCAGTGCAGAGCCTGCCATGGGGCTCCATCTCACTCAAACAGAGTGAGATGCTTGGGGCGCCTGGGTGGCTCAGTTGGTCAAGTGTCTGACTTCAGCTCAGGTCATGATCTCATGGTTCGTGGGTTCAAGCCCCGCGTCGGGCTCTGTGCTGACAGCTAGCTCAGAGCCTGGAGCCTGTCTTCGGATTCTGTGTCTCCCTCTCTCTCTGACCCTCCCCTGCTCACGCTGTCTCTCTCTCTGTCTCTCTCTCTGTCTCTCTCTGTCTCTCTGTCTCTCTCTCTCTCAAAAATAAATAAAAGCATTAAAAAAAAAAAAAGAGTGAGATGCTTAAACAGCTGAGCCACTCAGGTGTCCCTGGCCCTCCTTTTTAAAATGCCTTTGCCCAAAGTTGATGCATCCAATCCTTTTCCCTGGGTTTCAATTGTCATTATATCTTCTAGGTCAGTGATCCTCAACCTGGGGGCCATCCCCCTTCCCAGGAACATTTGGCAAAGACTTTTTGGTTGGGGAGGGAGAAGGGTAGTAACAGAGAAGATAGGGACGGAATGTGTGTGCGCTACTGACATCTAGTGGGTAGAGGTTAGGGATAGTTCTACTAAACATCTTCTTAGGCACAGGACAGCTCCTCACAACAAAGAAAAATCTGGTCCAAACTATTAATAGTGCTGAGGTTAAAAAATCCTCCTCTAGGCTTACGCATCTAAGTGGCTGTTTCTTATTTGTTTAGACATTTTAATTGACTATTCAACTACACTTCACCCCTGTTACTGACAGGTCAGACCGACTGTTCCTTTTCTGACCCTTTTTCTTTTCTTTTTTTAAAAAATATTTTTTATTTATTTTTCAGAGAGAGACACAGCGAAAGGGAGAGGGGGCAGAGAGAGAGAGGGAGACACAGAATCCGAAGCAAGCTCCAGCCTCTGAGCTGTCCGCACAGAGCCCGATGAGGGGCTCGAACTCTCGAACTAGAAGATCATGACCTGAGCGGAAGTTGGACCCTAACCTACTGAGCCACCCATATGTCCCGTATCTGACCCTTTTTCAAGGCTTTCCCCTGACAATCCTGAGAGTCTGTTATATATTAGAAGCTAAGGTAAGTCAGTGGAAAACAAACAAACAAACAAACAAACCAGGCAAAGATCCTCTCCTCAAGGAGCTTACATTACAAGGGGAGAGTATGGACAATTTCTAATAAACAGGTAAGAGATACTTCCAGATGTCTCCCCTACCCTCCGTCTCTTTCCCATGCCCATCATTCCACCTGTTTGTAATACATTACCTCAAAATGTAGTAGCTTAGGGGCGCCTGAGTGGCTTAGTTGGTTAGGCAACTGACTTCAGCTCAGGTCATGATCTCATGGTTTGTGGGTTCGAGCCCTGTGTCGGGCTCGGTGCTGACAGCTAGCTCAGAGCCTGGAGCCTGCCTTCGGATTCTGTGTCTATCTCTCTGTCTCTCTGACCCTCCCCTGCTCGAGCTGTCTCTCTCTCGCAAAAATAAATAAAAACATTAAACAAAAATAAAATAAAATAAAATTTGAAAATGAGACAGTTGACCAACTGAGCCACCCAGGCACCCCAGACATGTGACTCTTTTTTTTAATTTTTCTTTTTAACATTTATTCATTTTTGAGAGACAGGGTGTAAGGTGGTGAGCAGCAGAGAGAAAGGGAGACACAGAATTTGAAGCAAGCTCCAGGCTCCAAGCTGTCAGCACAGAGCTTGACATGGGGCCCAAACTCATGGAGTGTGAGATCATGACCTGAGCTGAAGTCAGACGCCCAACCAACTGAGCCACCGAGGCCCCCCTCCAGGAACGTGACTATTAATCTTAGCTCAGGTCTTGATCTCGGGGTTATGAGTTCAAGCCGTTTGTTGGGCTCCACACTGGGCATGGAGCCTACTTAAAAATAAAAATAGGGCACCTGGTGGCTCAGTTCGTTAAGCACCCGGCTTTGGGTCAGCTCATGATCTCACAGCTTGTGAGTTCGAGTCCCGATTCGGGCTCTGTGCTGACAACTCGGAGCCTGAAGTCTGCTTCGAATTCTGTGTCTCCCTCTCTCTCTGCCCCTCCCCACCGTGCTCACTCTGCCTCTTTCTTTCTCCCAAAAGTAAACATTAAATATATATATTAAAAAATTGTAATTATAGTTTTAATCCTGACTTTTCCAGAAAGGCAGACAATATATATCAATATATATCAAGGGAAAATTATATTTTGTTTTGTTTTTAATTTCACCCAGAATTGTTGGCATTTTGGAAAATTATGGCATAGATGGCCAACTTGAATTTGAGTCACCAATGCAATCCATCTGTGACAGTCTGAGTTTGTAGCTGCAGAATTAATAAAAATCCTATATGTAGATGAGCATCGGATGACTTCATTATGACCACTTCATTAAATCTTTTGCCAAAGCCCTACCCAAACATTTACACATTGAGATATGTTACTTAAGTTTTTAAAGAATAGGAGCGCCTGGGTGGCTCAGTCGGTTAGGCATCCGGCTTCAGCTCAGGTCAGATCTCATGGTTCATGGGTTCGAGCCCCACGTCAGGCTCTGTGCCGACAGCTAGCTCAGAGCCTGGAGCCTGCTTCAGATTCTGTGTCTCTTTCTCTGCCCCTTCCCTGCTCACAGTGTCTCTCTCTGTCTCTCAAAAATAAATAAAAAACTTAAAATTAAATTTAAATTAAAAAAAGAATAATATAACACAGAAAAGTGCACAATTCTTAAGTATAAGCTCAATGAATTTTCTGATGACTATAACCAGAATATAACTGGTGAACTGGTGAATATAACCAGTACCACATAACCAGGATCCAGAATCCAAAACATTTCTAGCATCTTAGACCCTCCCATGCACTCCCCAGTCACTGTCTTTCCCAAGGGTATTGACTAGTCCAATCTCTAACATTATAGATTCATATTGCTTCTTTTTAAAAATATTTTTTAAGTTTAATATTATTTTTAATTAATCTATATACCCAATGTGGGGCTTGAACTCACAACCCCAAGGTCAAAAGTCATATACTCTTCTGACTGAGCCAGCCAAGCACCCCTAGTTTTGCTTCTTTTTGTGTAATATGAATGGAATCCTACTATATATACACATACAGTATATAGTATATATACATACACAAATATAGCGTGTATACATACTCTTTCGTGTCTGGATCCTTTTCCTTCTAAGCTTCATATTGTTGCCTATAATTATAATTTGTATTCTTTTTTTAACATTTTTTTAATGTTTTATTTATTTTTGAGAGAGAAAGAGAGAGACAGCATGAGCAGAGGAGGGTCAGAGAGAGAGGGAGACACAGAATCTGAAGCAGGCTCCAGGCTCTGAGCTAGCTGTCAGCACAGAGCCCGACACGGGGCTCGAACCCACCAACTGTGAGATCATGACCTGAGCCGAAGTCGGATGCTCAACCGACTGAGCCACCCAGGCGCCCCTAATTTGTATTCTAAATCACGTCTAGTATACGATTGTACTATTGTATACACATTTTAATATAAATGACCTTGTCTTTTACAGTGAGGGTTATACTGAGTTTTTAAAAGTCGGACTGTAAAGGAGTTATTTCTCTATTCAGTTATTTCATCATAATTCAAGGAGTATTCAAAATATTTATTCTAAAAGGCATGCAGGGACATCTGGGTGGTTCAGTCCAACTTCAGCTCAGGTCATATCTCACAGCTCGTGGGTTCAAGTCCTGCGTCGGGCTCTGTGTGGACCGATTCTGTCTCAGTCTCTCTCTGCCCTTCCCCCGCTCACCCTCTGTCTCTGTTTCTCAAATATAAAATAAAACATTAAAATTTTTTAAATAAATAAAAGGCGTGCATTATTTCCAACAGGCTGACAACCAAATTGTTTTCACACAGTTGAAGTGACCCATGCACAGTTTCCCTTCCTGAGCCCCTTTCCTTGAATTCTCAGGTGATTCATCACATTCGCAGAGAAGTCTTCCCCGGCTCTGCTTCTGTGCTCTTTCGGGAAGCTGCGTACAAGTGGAGTTTAACGTTTAATCTCCCTATGCCCTGTGTCCATTTACTTGTCTCTCTGAAGAGAAGGACTCTCACTGTGTCGTTCACCATGGTAGCTTTTGCGTCTGGTATGTGGTTGGAATTCACCAAATGTATTGAACAAATAAATGGGCACCTCAGCCCATATTTAGAACCTTCTCGACCAGCCAGGGACCTTGCCATCCTCCATCTAGGCCTCTTTCTCTGGAGGAAAGATCATGGATGTGTGAATCTTTCTTGAGTGTGTGTCATGGACTCCCTGCCCCAAAATTGCCATTCTAGCCCTGAGTACCACTGTCCCTCTGCCCCTCAGTCTGTGACATGAAGCACAGTCATTTCCAGAAGACTCTACCCGGACTTGTCTTCTGAGTGCTCCCTAGAGCTGGCCTCTATCTGAAACCATAGGATGCCAGGAATTGCCTTTAGGTAACAATGCTGTGCAGCTTGACTTCTTCCTTTCCAGTTGAGCCAGCTGCGTCCATTTTCTCTCTCTCTCTCTCTCTCTCTCTTTTTCTCTCTGATAAGAGCATTCATATGCTCTTAAGGATTATGTCTGCAATGCAGACTTTAAAATGTCTTGAAAATGACCTACTCTCAGAAATATCTCCATAGTTATTGCATCAGGCACGTTCAGGTATTCTGTTTTATTTAATGCTAAAACACTAGTCTTTTTGTTGGTGATGGGATTAATCTGCGACCAATGAGGAGAGAGAAACCACACAGTAATTTGAAAAAGGACAAGTTCATTATAAAGAATTATGGGGGCACCTGGCTGGCTAAATTGGTGGAGGGTGCGGCTCTTGATTTCGGGATTGTGGGTTTGAGCCTGCGTTGGGTGTGGAGATTGCTTGAAAATAAAGTCTTAAATGGGGTGCCTGGGAGGCTGTCAGGTAAGCATGAGACTCTTGATCTCAGCTCATGTCTTGATCTCAGAGTCGTGAGTTCAAGCTCTGCATTGGGCTCTACATTGGATGTAAAACCTGCTTTAAAAAAATAGAATAGAATCTTAAAAAAAAAATCAACTATAACAGGGAAGTAGAGAAATGAGGGTTTGGAATGTGTATTAGTTTCCAGGGCTGTCATAACAAGTTACCACAAATGAGGTGGCTTAAGATAGCACAGATCCATGCTCTCATAGTTCTGGACACCGGAAATCACCATCATCAGGACCATAGTTCCTCCGGGTCCCTGGGACATATCCTTCCTTGCTTCCTCCTAGCTCCTGGCAACTGTTAGCAATCTCTAGTATTCCTTGGTTTCCGGATGCATCAGTCCAATCTCTGCCTCGGTTGTACATGGCATTCTTCCTGTGTCTCTGTGCATGTCTTCACATGGCATTCTCCTTTCTATTTGCATCCAACTTCCCTTCTTCATACAAGGACACCAGTCATTGGATTAGGACCCACCCTAATCCAATACGACTTCATTGATTATACCTGCAAAGATTCTATTTCCAAATAAGGTCACACTTACAGGAACTGGGGTTAGGATTTGAACACATATTTGGGAGGGGGAGACGCAGTTCTGCCCACTACAGATAGTAAGAAGTAAAGAGAATTCTAAAGAATGCAGGAATAGGAAGATATAAGAAGACACTAACCCTTAGCTGGGGATATAACACCCAAGGAAGAGCCTCTACCTGGGCCTCCCTGGGGCTGAGATCCAGACCTTTTTACAGAGAGCACTGGGGCGCCTGGGTGGCTCAGTCGGCTAAGCGACCGACTTCAGCTCAGGTCATGATCTCACAGTTCGAGAGTACAGAAGTCACTGGGGTGCCACCTCTGATGGAATTTCCTGGATATCTTCCTCTGGGATGTCAGGGGAAGCTAGTCACAGGAAGGTGTCTCACTAGAGGCACCCCACGAGGAAACTGCAAGGGGCATGTCAGGGACAGCTGTGCTGGCCACCGTGCACCGCAAGAGCCTGGCGCTGGAGCGCCAGCAGGGCCTGGAGAAGCTGGGGGCTGGGGAACCCACTCACACAGCAAGAGCTTGACAACAGGGCTCATTGGAACCGGGAAAAAAAAATCCTTTCTTCCTGTAATGCCTCCCCAGCTGTCTACTGACAAAGTTTAGTATGATGCCAGCTGGCAAAGAAAATATATTTGAAGGGCCCAGATCCCTTTTCACAAAGGAGGGAAAAAGAGTGATTTGGAGCTGAGAGGTAATACACAGTGACATGCCATTGTTTCAGATATTAATGGACACCTCCCTTCACCTTCTTTGAAAAAAAATTTCAATGTTTATTTTTGAGAGAGAGCGACAGAGAGAGCGCAAGCAGGGGGAAGAGCAGAGAGAGAGAGGGAGACAGAATCTGAAGCAGGTTCCAGGCTCTGAACTGTCATCACAGAGCCCACGTGGGGTTCAAGCCACAAACCGTGAGATCATGACCTGAGCTGAAGTCTGACGTTTAATCTATTGAGCAACCCAGGCACCCAAACCTCCCCCTTCTTCTTCTTCTCCTTTAAATATTTTAAATCTTATTTATTTTTGAGAGAGGAGAGAGACCAACAGAATACAAGCAGGGGAGAAACAGAGAGAGAGGAAGGCACAGAATGTGAAGCAGTCTCCATCCAGGCTCTGAGCTGTCAGCACAGAGCCCCATGTGGGGCTCGAACTCATGAACTGTGAATTTATGACCTGAGCCAAAGTTGGACGCTTAATGCACTGAGCCACCCAGGCGCCCCAAAGTTTCTGAAGAATGATACACCGATGTGCCAACCATCTTTTTAAGTTGTTTTTTTTTTTTTGAGAGAGAGAGAGAGAGAAAGTAGGGAATGGGAGGGACGGACTGACTGCCAAGCAGGCTCTGTACTGTCTGTGTGGAGCCTGATGAGGGGTTGAAACTCACAAACTGCTAGATCATGACCTGAGCTGAAATCAAGAGTCGGATGCTTAGCTGACTGAGCCACCTACACACCCCTCCCTTCACCTTCTTCATTCTCTGTCCCCCAACCTTCTCCCTTCCTCTGAAATTCTCACCATAAGCTCTTTACCATTCAGTTCTTCTGACCTTGACACTTTCCTATTATCTCTCCCTCAACAATAACAAGACAAGCATAGAAGTGATGGCAGGTGGCTCTCTAACTGAGGAAAAGAAGTTAGGCCATAGGCAGGACCAGCTTTTCTCAGAATTTGCTTACAAATTTTAGCAGTAGCTGACCAGAGTGGAAAAGCCTCAGAGGTGTGTCTTGAAAGCTCTTCAACTGAAGTGGGGAATTAAACTGGTCAGGAATGTGCTCATATCTGGCTGGAATAAGTCCTTTAAGGTGAAGAGGACAGAAGCTTCCAGAAGTAGTAGAGCCAATGGCAATTTTTATACAGGGACAGAAATGCTAGCCTCCTGGGAATAAGCACCTGTTTATCCCCAGGGCATAGCATGGAGGAGGAGTTGAAATCTTGTTAAAAGGTTGATGGGAACCCAAATCCAAAGCTGTCATTTTTCAGGGGTGGTTCTTAAGCAAAGTGCTGTAACTGTTAAGCCCATCCCACATGTCTCAATACCCTGCAGCCACAACCCAACCCAACCCACAAAGGTACCTGCAAAGGTACTGAGCAGAGCTGGCCTGAGGGACAGAAGGGATTAGGGTACTCTGAGAGAAAGAAGAGGTGGGTTTTTTTTTTTAATGTTTATTTGTTTTTGAGAGAGAGAGAGAGAGAGAGAGAGAGAGAGAGAGAGAGAGAGAGAGAGAGAGTCTGAGGTGGGGAGGGGCAGAGAGAGAGGGAGACAGAATCAGAAGCAGGCTCCAAGCTCTGAGCTGTGAGCACAGAGCCCAATGCAGGGCTCGAACCCACAAGCTGTGAAATCATGACCTGAACCGAAATCGGATGCTCAAATGACTGAACCACCTCCCAGGTGCCCCAAGAAGAGGTGGCTCTTATCCTTTTTTTTTTTTTTTTCTTTTGAAAGAGAAAGAGGGAGAGCAAGCGAGCGAGCATGAGCTGGGAGGGACAGATGAAGAGGAAGAGAGAGAATCTTAAGCAGGCTTCATGCCCACTGTGAGATCATGACTTGAGTTGAAATCAGGAGCTGAACAACCCAGGCGCCCCCATCTTTTGAATTTTACCTGTAGCCTGAGGCTTCATTTATCAGGCACATTCAGGTGTGTCTTCTCATTTGATCTTTATCTTTTAAGTCAATTTTGAGATAGGCATGACAGAGTTCATTGCTCCCATTTTACAAGTGAGACCACTGAGGTCAAGAATAGTTAAGTTGATGGGAGACCCAGAGTCTAAAGGAACCCATAATTTCTATGTTTATTTATTTTTGAGACACAGAGAGAATGGGTCTGTGCACATGAACAGGGGAAGGGCAGAGAGAGAGGGGGGACAGATGATCCAAAGTGGCTCTGTGGTGACAGCAGAGCCTGATGTGAAGACTTCAACCCATGAACTGTGAGATCATGACCTGAACTGAGGTCGGACGCTTAACCAACTGAGCCACCCAGGCGCCCCAGAGTTTCTGAAGAATGATACACCGATGTGCCAACCTCTAGCCATGTCACCCGCCCCCACTGAAAGCTGTGTGGGGCCTCTGACCACTGGATCAGCACTCCAGGCCCTAGAGTGTGTACATAGGAGGAGAGTGAGGTAAGAGTTGTTGAAATGGTAGTCACAAAAAAAGGCAGAGGTAAGACCTCGAGGCTATTAGGGTTGCCATGACTGGCCTGAGCTTAGGGCCAAGACACCACAGTCTACATTAAACTTCAATTTGATCAACTCCAGCACCCCAAGTTAGGCCTTAGGGCTGGGCCATCCCTACCAAATTCTCAAATCCAGACCCTTTCCTTAGGCTATGTCCTTTGCCATTGGTGTTGACTTATTCAGGACACCCAGAGAATCAAAACTTGATCAGGCATGCTCTACCCTTGAAAGCTTTTCTCGCCTTGGGGCTGGCTGGTTTCTTTGATTTTTTTTAATGTTTTTTTTTAAATTAATTTTTGATACAGGAGAGACAGAGCATGAGAGGGGGAGGGTCAGAGAGAGAAGGAGACACAGAACTGGAAGCAGGCTCCAGGCTCTGAGCTAGCCGTCAGCACGGAGCCCGACGCGGGGCCCGAACCCACTAACGTGAGATCTGACCTGAGCCAAAGTCAGAGGCTTAACCGACTGAGCCACCCAGGCGCCCCAGGGGAAAGCCCCTGTTTAAGAAAGTCAGAGCCTACCTAGGGCCTCTCAACTCAACAAGATTGGGAAGGATCTTCAAGCCCTCACAGCTGCAAGCGTTACCATACCCACAAGGAACATCTTCAGGTACCATATAGCCAGCCCCGATCCAGTGGAGAGAGCACACCTCTAGCTGGAAAAACTGCTGTTCACTCTTACCAGAAGCTTCATCATGGATTTCCAGAGGACCCAGAGGGCCTCGTGTTACAAAAAGAATCGCTGTAGTCTTGGGAGAGCTATCTGGATGAGCCCTTGCTTACAGAGTTCGGGAGTCTTCACTTTCCACACCAGCTCTTGCTGATTCTGCTCTTTCCGTATCATTCTCACTGTGTCATTACGTTTATCACTAAGTCCCAGAGGAGAGAATTATGCTGGGCTGGGTACTTTGCACCTTCATTTCAGACCCAGGATTCTAGGTTTCAGGCTTTCTTGTTCTACCCAGAAAATCAGGTACAGGTTTGGACCAGGGAATTCTGGGAAAGAACTAGTGGAGACACAGGCTCTGGTTAGGCGGTGAGGGCGCCTTCGAGGTTCAAGAAGCTAGTACGTGCCCACTTCCTCCCCACTAACGGCCCGACTCCTGGTAAAGGTTGCATGATGCAGACTCTCCAAGCAGCGGGATTGCACTCCCGCTCCCTTACTACCAAGGTCTATTTCCTGGCCCCTCTTGAAACAAGGTTAGCAGGAGCCAGGAAGAGAGAGGAAAGCTGCCGGTCCCCACGCAGCGCGCCAAGGTGGGGCAGTGGTCCCCTGCAATGACGCCCCTATACTGAACACTCGGCGTGAGCCGCACAAACCCCCACACCTCCAGGAAGGTCAACGCCCCAGCCTCCTCCCCATTTTGGCTCAGTCCAGCAGTCTCTCCGGGACAAAGCGCAAACACAGGAACTGGAGGTGGCACTATCCTTAGTCTCGGGCTCCTCGTCCCTCCCCAGATCTCAGCGACGCGGGAACCCGACTGAGGAATCCCGGAGAGTAACCGGAACCGCCCTCAATGAGGCCTCTCTAGGAAACTGGGAATTTCACTTGTCGCTAGTACTCAATTCATGTTTATTGGCCTGAGAACCAAAAACAAAACAAAAATACCGGAAGATGCCCTTAAAAAACGTGGCGGCACTCTAGTCACTACAGCTGCCTCACTAGCTCAAGAAACTTGGCATAGTCTTCGGCCACTGACAGACTAGCCTTCACAAAATGACTCCATCCGGTCCACTTCGGTTCTTCGAGGACAGAGCTACCTGCCCTCAACTATAATGGCGGCGCTGCCTAATTTGGCTTCTTGCCCCTAGGGAAGATGGCTGCCAGGTGGCTTCACTTAGTTTCTCACCACCCCGGAAGACGGGCACCGGCGATTGGGCGGTGCCCGAAGGCTCGGAGAAGAAGGCCCTCGGCGGTTGGACAGTGCTGGGTAAGGCTAGTTTTAAAGGAGCCTGAGGTGGGAGCCGTCGAAGACCCGGGATCCGCGGGAGGCGGCGGTGAGCGGCGCGCGGGGGAGGGCACCGAGCGGCTGGAGAGAGGGCGGGAGGAGGGAGGGAAGGAAACATTTGAACCATCTGGTCCCGGGCTAGGGCGAGAGCTGGGCGGGGAGCCGGGGAGGGAGGAAGAAGGGGGTCTGTGGGCGGGACCTCCCGAGATTGGAGTGAAGGGGGTATCTGCTTGACAGTGGATCCCCGGGGATCCGGACTGAGTTCGTGATGCTCAAGCTCGGGCCGCCCCTGTCTGGTGGAGCTTTGCGGAGCCCAAACTCACAGGGAGAGGAGGATCCTCGCTGTAGGATTCTTTCCACTGGGATCCAGTGTAGGGAATCTGGTGGGGCGGTGGGTACCGTCGGTGTGTTCGAGTATTGCTCCCGAGTTCTCGGCCACTCGCTGGCAGTGGATGAGGATTGCAGAGGGATCTGGCGGAAAGTGAGCCTCCCAGCACCGGGATCCCAGCTGATCCCGGGTGATCTCAGGGCAGATTCTGCAGGGACAAAAGCCCCCACCAGGAGGCTCGGGCCGTGGGAGAACTGGGGCCGCTGGAAGCCAGGTTCACCCGGGAAGTGTCAGTCAGGGCGCAGGTGATCCACAGATCTCAAGCGACGGCAGCGGGAAGACACCCGCTCCGGGCGGCCAGCCGGGGGCGCCCATTTACGCCCCACGGCTCCGGCCCGTGGGCTACCGGGAGCCTCGGGCGGACCATGAAGGGCGGAGCCCCAGGGGAGGGGCTGGCCCTCACTCCCCGCTCCCCCGCTCCCCCCCATCCCAGGCTGCAGCCTGGGATCCCCCAGGGACTCCCCGGAGCCGCCGCTTCCCCCATGGACTTGCCCGGGGACTCCAGGTGAGAGCGCACCCCGCCCGCCTCTCTTGAGCACGGGAAGCGGGGAGCCTGGCGACCGTACCGGGGAAACCACAGAGCCAACGACAGGCTCAAGCGACTGTCGTCTGCTTCTCTCATCCTCTAGCTCCCCTGGCCGGCCACGTCTGTGCCGCCAGCCCCTGGCTCGAGCATTATGGGGAGCCAGGAGCCCCAAACGGCCGAGGCTGCAGCCTCTGGCGGCCCCTTCACCCTTGGAAAAGGCCTCTCGGCGGGTCCTGGCTGTAGTCCTGGAAGATGTTATGGCTGCCCACATGGTGAGGCCCCTGAACTGAAAGGGCCCCTTCTCCCTCAGGTCCCCTCTTCAGTACCAAAGTCACACCAGATCACTAGTGAGGATAATTGAGGTCCAGACACCTCATTCTCACACCCTGCTCAGGCAGTCTGCCTAATACTAGAGTTCTGGTTAGCTCTCACTCCCACCTAGATTTGGGCAGAGGCTCTAGTGCCCAATCACCACTACCAACCTAGCGCTGGTGGTTCAGTGGTAGAATTCTCGCCTGCCCCACCATCAACCCCGTTGGGTTGGAACCACATCTCTTTAACTCTTAAGTATGAGAAACCCTTGCTTGCTTCCCAGCCCAAATTCCAGGCTATCCTCAGGAAGCAGGCTGAGGTCTTTGGCTCCATTGCACGAATTAGAAAAAGTGAAGCCCCAAAAAGGACAGTGACTCACCCATGGTCACCCTCTCCTTGTCATTTCTCCAAATAGCCAGGGTGAGATTACTGCACCTCAGGGCATTGTAATATCTGGCCCCTGATTCAGTTCAACTCCCTTCTTTGGGTTCTTAAGTGAATTCTTGCCACAGTTTCTGTTGCTTTGGTGGCAGAGGGCACTGTTAGAGGGTTCAGGGAGGCCCTGTCCAATCTGACCTCACTCCATCACCTTGCTCTTGACACTTTACTCCTCAATTAGGTTCCCCTGGTGCCCCAAGAAGAGACCACCACCCCACCGCACCGCAGCAACCGTCAGGATTCCGTCCGAAGCCAGCCACCTGCCTCGCCACCCCAACAGGCTACGTGGCCCTCGCAGACCAGGTGAGCATGGCAGGATAGAGGGTAAACAGGGGACACAACTGAGCCCCTCTGATATGCCTGTTTCCTCTCTAGGCCTCCCGACCCACTGCACTTATGCCGAGAGCCCTTGAGCCGAATCCACCGGCCCCCTTCTACCCCGAGGCGGCGATCAAGGACAACCTCTGGGCTGGAGGAGGGCTCTTCACCAAAGGTGGACTGGGCCCCCCAGCCCACTCTGGTGGTGATGCTAGAAGACATCGCCAGCTCAAGACCCCCAGCTGAGGTATGAATATTTTGGGGTAAGGCTGTCAGGGGTTCATTCAGCTGGGGTAGCTTTTGCTCAGAGTAAGGAGAATATTATCTTAGTTGGAAGGCTTCAAGGAAAGACCTATATGGAAAAGTCTTTGGTGTGAACCCCGGCAGGCTTCTGGAGATTTGAGAGGGTCGGAATGTGGGTGGCTAAGGAGGCTGAAGGGGGCTTCCTTGCCTCCCCCAAAACAGTCTTTGTTTACACCCAGGGCTTTGCTGATGAGACTCCCAACTTCATCATCCCAGCAAGAAGGTGAGAGGGCTGGGGAAGGGATTATTGAAATGTCCAGGCAACACCTGTTACCCAGGCAGCTAGAGTTAGGTGCATTGGAATTTACTTGTCCAATCCTTCCTTGTAGCACCTTCAGTAGCCTTAAGGGGCAGGGGAGGTGCTGGCTCAGGTGGGATCTGGACCTAGAAGTTCCCTCAGCCTTTCCCTTGCCCCTTAACTCCAGAGCCAAGCCCAAGACCATGGTTCACCAGCCGATGCCTCCGTCCAGGGACATGGATCTCCCATTCCAGACATCTTCCCTGCCTGAAGACCCTCCGGAGAGCCCACCAGCAGGTAAGGACTCAGAGGGATCAGATTTAGGGCTCTGGAAAATCCTAGCTGAGCTTAAAAGTATCAGGGCAGAGGTGGGGGTAGGGCTGAACTCCCTCCCTGAGGGGAGCTCGTTGTATGAAGTTGGGGTGTAGACTTCAGAGGTCTAAGGTTCAATTCAGGACTTCGTTTTTTAGGGGTGGGCTTAGACTTCTGTGCGCAAAGTTTAGTGTTTGGGGGAGGGGTTGAGGCTACTGAAGGAGGGCTTAGACACCTGCAGCTGAGGAATGCCCACCTGAGCCTCTCCTTTCCTCAGCCCCAGATCCTGTACTGGAGCCCCCAACGATCCCACAGCCGTCCAGCCTTTTACGCCCCCGCCTCAGTCCCTGGGGCTTGGCCCCCCTCTTCCGTTCCGTCCGCTCCAAGCTGGAGAGCTTTGCTGACATCTTCCTCACACCCAACAAAGCCCCACGGCCCCCACCCCCATCACCTCCCATGAAGTTGGAGTTGAAGATTGCCATCTCAGAGGCCGAGCAGTCTGGGGCTACTGAGGACACTGCGTCTGTCAGTCCCCGGCCCCCTATCCGCCAGTGGCGGGCCCAAGACCACAGTCCCCCAGCACCTCTTTCGAAGCCCTCTCTGGGCCGAAGCCACTCCTGCCCTGACCTGGGGCCCCCTGGCCCAGATACCTGCAGCTGGCCCCCTGTTCCACACCACCCAAGCCGGTCACGGCTCCGGCGGCACACTGTGGGTGGTGGAGAGATGGCCCGAGCCCCACCACCCCCTCGGCCCTGTCTCCGGAAAGAGGTCTTCCCTCTTGGAGGAGTGGGAGGCTCTCCTCCCCTCATCACATCTTGTTCGTCCACCGCATCTACTTCTTCCTTCTCTGAAGCTGCAGAACCCAGGTAGTGCTCTCAATAAACCCTTCATAAAGCCCTGGCCAGAGTCTGGGCCCAGCCTCCTTCTCTACTATCCAGTGGGCAGGAGATGGGGATATTGCTATGAATATTATTTGTCCCTGAGCCTTGACCTTCTCTGCAGGTTGGGCTCAACCAAGGGGAAGGTGCCAAGGGCCTCAGAGAACCAGGTGCTTTCAGACCCTGAGACCAAGGTAGGAGCAGAGATGGGGGGAGGAGACAAGTGGGACCCTGAGGCCATGCTGCACCCTTATCCTCTGCCCTATTTTTGCAGACCATGGGAAAGGTTTCTCGATTCAGAATACGCAGGACCCCAGTCCGTCCTCAGCTAAACCTTACACCAATGGGACTGCCTCGACCAATCAGGTGAGCGGCTCACTGTACATGCAGCTGCCTTGGCCCAACAGGTGTGGGCTCAGATCCCCTGAAGTGCAGCTCTGTCTCTTTTCAGGGAGGAGTCAATTTGGTCTGAACATGGTTTGCACTTAGAACTACCTATCTGTCTCAGGCAGCACTCCTGGCCTCAGCATGTCCCAGAAACTGAAATATAGACCACACCCTGCTTATCCTTTTTTCAGGGCACAATGGCCCTGGGTTCTTCAATGGCCTCTGCTTTTTGCTCCCAGGTTGAACAAGAAGGAGTTCAGCTTAGAAGAAATTTACACCAACAAGAATTATCAGTCCCCTACAACCAGGAGGTGAGAAACTCGGAAGCCTTGGGGGTAATAGAGGGAAAGCTGTAACCAGGGGTCACGCTGGTCCAGGACCTTTGAAACCATCCCTCCCTGCCTGGTCCAGGACCTTTGAAACCATCTTTGAGGAACCCCGGGAGCGCAACGGGACTCTGATTTTCACCAGCTCAAAGAAGCTTCGGCGGGCTGTGGAATTTCGGGACAGCAGCCTTCCTCGATCCCGGCGACCATCTCGTGGAGTCCGGGCTGCAGCTGGCAGGACCCTTACCTCCAACCTGGCCCCCAGCCCAGATGTGGGACCTCTGCTGCAGCAGCGGCTGGAGGAGCTGGATGCCTCGCTCCTGGAGGAGGAGGAAGTGGAGAGGGAGCACTCCCGTCGGACCTAGGAGTTCCATCTGTTTGTCCATCCATCCTGAAGCATCTGAGGCAGTTAAATTTTTTTCTCTATATTTCTAGTAAAGTTTTTCAGTATGTTTCTGATTCTTTTGTATGTCTCTAGCTAAATCTGAGATTAACAGTACCGGGTGATGTTTTTACTTTGGCCCTCAAAGACTGGGAAATGGGGGAGGTGCCAGGGAAGGCAATGAGGGTTTGATACGGGAAGTGGGGAAATGGTCATCGGAGATACTACCTTGATTTAAGAATTTTCCTGCATGGAGGGATACTTCAGAATCTAATCCAGAAGATACTGTGACTCTGGACTCTAGTCAGGGTTCTCTAAATTCACTTGCATCAAGGAGGAGACTGAAGGACCCAGAGTGGACCAAGGCTTTGATCAAGATGGCCCTGAATTCCTCCAAACATGCAGGCCAGGATTTGCTTCCGGTTCAAGACATAAGAGTAACCAGCTGTAACTGAACACCTACAACAACCTGTCATATGTACTTGCCCTGCACGTAGCACTATGAGAGGGAATTATACCCACTTTATGCATAAGCAAGTTAAGGGGCACCTGGCTGGCTCAGCTGGTAGAGCATGTGACTCTTGATCTCCAGCTCATGAGTTTGAGCCCCACATTGGGGGTAGAGATTACTTAAAAAAAAAAAAAAGTTGAATGTGTAATGCGATGTCCTTACTAAAATGGTTAACCCAGGCAGCCAGAGGCCAGAAGTGGCATTCTCCATCTTTAGTAACATAGACCAGAACAGAGCAGTGGCTATGAGCACAGAGGCTTCTTGAGCCCAATTCCTGGGTAGGAAACTAAATGTGCATCACAGCTCCTACCTCTCTGTAAAATGGGGCTAATATCCGTAACTTCCTAAAAGAATTCATACTATCAAATGAGTTAATATGTGAGAAAGTGGCCGTAGCTGGCACACAAGTGCAAGGTGTTTCTTATTAGCACGCGGAGACCACAGGCCAGCACTCTCCCACTGAACGAAGCGATAACGGGACGCAGCTTCCTTCCAGCGAGTCTAGCGCTCGCAAGGCAGGCCGCGTGCTCGGGTCACCCGGCACCGTGGGGATTCCGCTGAGTTGCCAGCAGCTCGACAGTATCGCCACGCGCGTGCGCGAGAAAACCAGGCGGCCTGTGGACTTAAGCCAAGCGGCGGATAGGGAGAGACGAGGTAACTTTAGAGGGACCTTCCGCGGCCGCACGCCGCCAAGCGGCCAACCGCCCCCTAGAACTCGCGCACCATCTCCCGGCTCCCAGTCTCGACGCTGTCTAAAGACCGGCCAATGAACAGAGAGCAGGAAGAGGCGGGGTGACCTGAGGGACCGCCCCAAGCGCTTACTTCTAACCAGTCTAGTCACAAGACCTGATGAAGGGCGGAGCTAATCTGACGTATACCCAATCCAGGATTTGAGGGCGGTTTGACTCCGCCCTTCGCCTTGACGTACACTTCTCAACCTATCAACGACTAAGTGTGCTGGAGGGGTGAGGGGAAAGGGGCGGAGTGTGGGAGGTGGCCGAGAGAGGAAGGAGGCGTAGGCTGAGGAGGAAGAGGGAGGAGGGGCAGGGAAGTCCTGGCGAAGAAGAGGGCCAAGACTCCAAAGGAGACAACAGGAGGGTGCGCTGGAACTACCCCGCTGCCCAACGGCCGTTCCGGGTCCCTTACGGCGCAAGTCAGGCAGAGACGGAGGAAAGGAGGAAGAGACTTTTATGTCGGCAGACAGAGAAGCTCTACCCGTCACCGTTGCCTCACATCCGGGGCTTTGGAGGGCTGGACTCGCGGCCCCGCCCCCCCCCCTCGCCTTTCATGGCGACCGGAGGCGGAGGCTGGAAGAGCTGGGCCTGGAGGAGGCCCCTTTAAATCTCCTTAAAGGGGTGGCCGCTGAATTCGGCAGACTACATCGGCAGCCTTAAAGGGGAAGCCATCGAACAGAAGCTTGACAAATTGAGAACTGTGCTGTTGGGAGAGCTGGAGCGAGTGGGGATTCTCACCTCCTTTTCTCCCCCACGCAAGAAGTCCTTTAAAATCAGCGTAAAGGGGAAGTGGCCGCTTGTGGAGGACCAGAAACTTAACTCCCGAGCCCTTAAAGGGGCGGCCTGCTGTTTGGAGGACCCTGGACTCCTTAAAGGGGTGGCCTCTTTTAGCCGGAGGACTTGATACACTTTTAAAGGGGAGGTCTGCGTTTCAGGGCGAGCTTTCGGTCCCTTTTAAAGGGGTGGCCCTTCCTCTTCCTCGGGGAGACTTGTCTCGACCCCTGGCAGGGGGCGGCCACCGCACTAGGCCGGCTGGACACCGTCGGGTCGTCTTAAAGGGGTCAGGGGCTGGACAACTTGAGGCCTCGCCTTAAAGGGACGGCCGCCCCGTTTTCGGCGTCTCGGCCCCGCCGGCCCCACAGGGGGGGCCCTCGGCTTGTCGCCCCGGGGGCGGCGCCGGCTCCCCGGGCCTTGGCCTTGGGGCAAGCTCGGGGCCAGTAGATCCTGCTTTAAAGGGGAAGCCGTGGCCTTTTCGTCCCTGTGCAGCCGCCAGCGCCGCGCCTGCGACCCCGGGCCTGTGGACAGGCCGCTTCGGGCCCCGCCGCCTCCGGATGCGGCGCTGAGGGCGGTCGCCATGGAGACGGCAGCGGCCGCGGCTCCGGGCCCGGGCTGGGCCGCTGAGGGGGAGCGGCGGCGGCGGCGCTGCTCGCGCCGAGACCGAGACCGGGAGCAGCGGCGCCGCCGAGGTCCCGGCGGCGACGCGCCCCGGGCCCTGTTGGCCGCCCCGCGCGGCTCCTCGTCGTCTTCGTCGCCGCCACCACCGGCCAGGCCTTGGTCGTCAGCTTCGTCTGGAGAGCGGCCCGGAGGCCCGAGACGACGGCGGCCCCGTCCCAGGCCTCGGCCCCCGCGACCCCGAGCTCGGAAGCGGCCTGCCGGCTCGGGCAGCCGCGGGGAGGAAGAGGAGGAGGAGGAGGAGGAGGGGGGCGCCGACGACGGGGAGGCCGAGGAGGAGCCTGAGGAGGAGGAAGAAGAGGAGGAGGACTTGATCGATGGCTTCGCCATCGCCAGCTTCGCCAGCCTTGAGGCCTTGCAGGTGGGGCCTGCTGGGGCTGGACAACTTTGGGGGCTTCAGAGGGGCAGAGAGAAGGGTGTCGTGCCTGGAGTGGGTGGAGTTGAGGGGGGAATGCTGGCACCCCAAACCAGAGCAACCGGCTCCTCTGGCCAGGCCTCTGCCCCACCCTGGGGTGGGAGGAGGTAGAGTTAGTCTCTAGGGACCAACCCGGCTATCTGGTCTGAGAGCCACTTTGGTAGCACGGTCACCCCCAAAGAGGTCAGGAGGTTTCCTTTTTCCATCTACTTTAGTCCCACCTCCTCCTCCACAGAAGGATGCATCTCTTCAGCCCCCAGAGCGACTGGAACATCGGCTGAAGCATTCTGGGAAGCGGAAGAGGGGGGGCTCCAGTGGGGCCACTGGAGAGCCAGGGGACAGCTCTGATCGGGAGCCTGGCCGGCCCTCTGGGGATCGGGCCCGAAAATGGCCCAATAAGCGGAGAAGGAAAGAGGTGAGCTTGTCATAGATCCTTGTCCCTTAGAACTCTGGCCAGAACGTCCTTCACGTAGACGTGTTTTCTGTCAGCAATGCCATTGCCCCTCATGAACAGTGACTTTATTTTCTGAGGGCAGGGAAGAAGGCAGAGCAAATTTGAGCCCTCATCCCTCAATCCAGGTCTGACAGAGACATTCCCACAGTCAGACTTTTCTGGTTTTGGCTGGCTCTGTTTCAGATGTGTTGATAATTCAGAGCTGTATCAAAGAGACTTAACTGAATTATAAATGAATTAGAGAGAGTCCCAGCTCTCTCCTTTGAGGCAGTAGTAGACTCTCAAGAAAGAAGCAATCTGTGAGCAAATACCTAGACCAAAACCTGAGAAGCTACGGAAGGCAGAGGTCTGGGAGAGATGCTGTAGAAACTCACATGAGGAAGCCACTCATTGCCTGGGGGATGGGAGGAGGGTTGTGGTTAGGGAAAGCCCCCTAGGATGTCTTAGTCAGGCCTTGAAGGATAGTCATAAGTGTGCTAACAAGAGAAACGGGGCAAAGTTGTTTTGAGCAAAAAAGCACAGAGATGTGAGAAACATTTTCGGAAAACAGCTAGAGCACTGGGAACGGGTGGGCAAGAACAGGAGAAGCCGCTGGAAAAGAGATTCAGTGTGTCACGAAGGACCTTGAGTTCCTTGCTGGGGAGTTTAGACTTTATCCAAAGGCCTCGCCAGTCAGCCTCCCTTACCTCTGGACTCTGGTCTTTCTCAGGCCTCCTCCCGTCATTCTCTGGAAGCTGGATACATAGTAAGTGCTCTCCACCTGTACTGCTCCCTCCCCTCTCAATTCCTCTTTGGAAGTCCCCTCTCTACCTTGGGCCTCACTCCTCTCCCCTCTTGTGACATCTCTGTCTTTCCTTCTCCCCAGTGTGATGCAGAAAGCGATCTGGACGAGAGGGTGAGTGGGGCTAGAACTTGTTCGGTGGGCAGTGTTCACAACTTGTAAACTGAACTGCAGATTAAAGGTCTCCTATGTGCAGCAGGCAGAACCTCCTCTTGAGTGGGGGACATAGGTTAGGGTGAGCCAGGATTGGAGGGGGGGCAATTGAGAGAGTAAACAACTGCTTTTCTGTGGTAACTAGAGCCAGTTGACCGCAGAATAGAAAGCCCATGTCTTGGCATCCCATCTTTTTTCAAAGCCCTTGGAGGTCCCAGTGCTTCTCCACAGAAATCCAAGGTGACTGTGAAACTGAGCTGGTCCTTCCTGCTAGTAGTTAGTCTGCTCCTACAGAGGTTATGGTGGCGAAAATTCTAAACTATTGTGGTCAGTGTAAGAACAGGTCTTGTAAATTAGATTTCAGTTTTTTTTAACAGGCTGGAATTACTTATTTTGAAATAACGTGTGTTTAGCCATTGATGCTCTACTCCTCTAACTAACTTAGTTTGTATCCACCGGTACATGTCTTGTTTTAGTTTGAAAAGTTAGCTGGAGAAGGGCTGTAGTGAACCAGAGAGTTCTTGTCTGTCTAAAGGAGGCGTGACCACTGTCTAGTCCTAATTTTTGCTGCACAAGAAGAGGAGGCAGTGTCTAAGAGAACTTGCAAGTCTTGAGTTTTTATGAGGACTCCTTGCATTAACAGCAATTTATTTAAAAAGAGCTTGCTAACACTTGTGGACCAAACATCCGTAAGTGGGGTAGGCATGTGGGCCAGCAGTTAGTGATCTCTGACATTTTTGCCTTGAGGTGCTTCTTTGCTACTTAAGGGCTGCCTTGATTCAGTCCTCCTGGCCTATCAGATTCTCAGACCCAGCTTTTCTACCCTTTTCCACAAGGATAGGCCCCCGGAGCCCATAGTCTTTGCTGGATTTTAGCTAACCTAGTGGAATAGACTTATTACCATGACTGCCACTTCCTAGCAGGTTCTGTAGGCTATTAGCCTTCCTGGGTGAGGGCCTCCGTGACCAGAACCTGACCCTGTCCCTACCCTTCTTCCCCAGGTCTCCGATGATGACCTCGACCCATCCTTTACTGTCTCAACCAGCAAAGGTTAGTCTCAAGGGCTGGGGCTGGAGATGCGGGAGGGCAATTGGGTGAACATGGGCCTTAGCTGAGTATGTCTCCTGTCCTGTCCTCACAGCCTCGGGCCCCCATGGCGCCTTCAATGGGAACTGTGAAGCAAAACTCTCCGTAGTCCCTAAAGTGTCGGGCCTGGAGCGGAGCCAGGAACAGCCCCCAGGGCCCGACCCGCTGCTAGTGCCTTTCCCCCCGAAGGAACCGCCGCCTGCACCGGCCCCTCGGCCTCCTGTCTCACCCCCTGCACCCCTGCCGGCCGCCCCCAGTCTGCCACCCCCACCCCAGCCCCAGCTGCAGCTTCGGGTCTCGCCCTTCGGCCTCCGCACTTCTCCCTATGGCAGCAGCCTGGACCTCAGCACTGGCAGGTGAGCAGTCCAGGGGTTTGGTCTGGTCTGGAAGGACCTGGTCATTTTGGCGCCAACCCCTGCATTCCGTGGCTGGGGCAGAGGATTGTACTTGTGGGGTGTGACTTGAAAAAGGACTCTGAGGCTGAAAACTTTTAGAGACACTGGGTGGAACAGATTTAAGGAAATGACTCGCTTACTCGCAGGACTCCCCAGAACCCTTCCACGCTACATTTACACTTAGGGAAATCCACTTTGTGCCATTTCTCAATTTCACTTGCCGGCGAGACCTTTTTACAGGGCGCATCTGCTAGGAATACTGTTCTTCGGAACATACTTTGGGAAATGCTGACATGATGATTAAGGGTGCTGGCTTTGGTGTCAGTCAGACCTGGCTTCAAAATCTTGCTCTGCCACTTAGTGACTGTGTGACTTTTGACAAGTCACTTAATCTCTCTGAGCCTCCCATTTCCTCCTCTTGTGAAAAGAAATAGAAATAGTACCTTCATCCTAACAAAGCTATCGTGAGGATCAATTATGAGTTAATGCAGTGTTTCCCAAAGTGTGTGTGTGCATCGTTAGTGGTGCGTGAGTCCATTTCAGCTGTTACAGGAGTAAATTTCTTTCAGTTGTCACTTGCTTTAGAAAAACATCACTAGTGTTTCAAACCCTTGGTTTCGCATGTATGGCTTGGGCGAGGCTAAGTGAAAAACCAAGAAAGAGTTAAATTAAAGAAAGAAGTAAAGGGTACAGGTGGTTGGACGGACGCGGCAACAGTTGGGAAGGTGGTGTGACATGTTGGAGATTTGGATTAGCATGTAAAGCAGGTGCCAGCACTTGACCTACAGTAAGTGCTTGTTAAAGGGTGAGAATCACGGGCACTATTATTACTATGGGTGTCATTGCTATTATTGTTATTCTCGTTACCGTTCTTTTTCTTATTCTTGAGAAAACTAAGGCTCAGAGAGGGGCAGTGACTTGCTCAAGGTCACCCAGGGTGTTAGTGGCAAGACGGGCCTAGAATTCAGGTCGCCTGACTCCTAGGCCAGGCCAGTGAGGTGCTGCTTCCACTGTCTCAGGGTGGGGACCCAGGTGGCCTGTTGTAACTAAGCGGCAAAATGAATGGCATGTTTCGTGCTGCAGTTGAGTCAGAAAAGGGCAAGTCGTGTGGCCAGAGGCGTCCGGCAGCTGCATGGAAGAGATCTAGAGAGGGAGAGCGTGGGGGTTGCTGGGTGTGGGAGGTACCTCAGTCTGAGGATGGGCTCCCTGGGCGGGGGTGGGGGTCCTGGGGGCCGGGTTCTACCACCTTCCATGTTGGAGAACCAGGGTCAAGGTATCACCCAGGCTTCTGACCCCCTCCCGTCAGAGCTGGCACCTCCCAACCCCTCACTCATCTCCCCACTTCTCTCCCCAGCTCTTCACGGCCGCCCCCCAAGGCCCCGGCCCCTCCCGTGGCTCAGCCTCCCCCCTCATCATCCTCTTCGTCCTCTTCCTCCTCATCTGCCTCCTCCTCGTCCGCGCAGCTCACCCACCGGCCCCCGACGCCCTCACTGCCCCTGCCTTTGTCCACCCACAGCTTTCCCCCCCCTGGGCTGCGGCCCCCCCCACCGCCCCACCACCCCTCCTTGTTCTCCCCTGGCCCCACCCTGCCCCCACCCCCACCCCTGCTGCAGGTGCCAGGGCACCCTGGGGCCTCAGCCGCTAACGCCCTTTCTGGTGAGTTTGGGATCCTGGCCGGGGGGTGGGGGGCCATGGCCCCGGGCTTGGGCCCAGTCGGCTTTGGGACACCTGGACCTCAGCAGACATCAGGGCTTGAGGAGGGAGTGGCTCAAGGCCAGAAGGGAAGGCCAGTCACCTGGGCCCAAGGAGGCTGACCTGGTGGCGACAGATATTAAAGCCTTCTCCCCCTCCCCTCCCACAGAGCAGGACCTGATCGGCCAGGACCTGAACTCTCGCTACCTGAATGCCACGGGTGGCCCCGAGGTGGTGGGGGCAGGGGGCTCGGCCCGGCCCCTGGCCTTCCAGTTCCACCAGCACAACCACCAGCACCAGCACACCCACCAGCACACCCACCAGCACTTCACCCCTTATCCCCCGGGCCTGCTGCCACCCCATGGCCCCCACATGGTGAGCTCCTCATTGGGCTGGTGATGAGGCTCAGAGGCTTGGGGGGAGGGTGTGGCTTCCAGGGGAAGGTCCTGGGTCCCCTGGCAGCTTACTCTTCCGTTCTCTTCCCTAGTTTGAGAAATATCCAGGAAAGATGGAAGGCCTTTTCCGGCATAATGTGAGTGTGTGTGAGTGTGTGGTGTGGTGTGTGGGCATGGACGCATCAATGTGTGTAGCCCAACTGTTGGGGAATCCAGTCTTCAGCTTCAAAAGCGAGAGCCTTGAGCCTGGGAGAGCTCCCTGGGGGATTTTAGGGTGGAGGCCCGAGGACTGATGGGCAGACCAGACGCGGGCTGCCCCTCCACCCCCAGCTTGGACTAGTCCCCTTCTCTCCACAGCCGTACACGGCCTTCCCTCCCGCAGTGCCCGGCCTACCTCCGGGCCTCCCGCCGGCTGTCTCCTTTGGCTCCCTGCAGGGGGCCTTCCAGCCCAAGGTGAGCTCCCAATCCAAACACCACCACCTCCCACCCTGTGCAAACCCAGACACCGCCCAGATCCACATACCTTCTACCATTCCCCAAAACCATACCCATTCTCCTGTCCTCCCCTTGTGGACCTAGATTTCTTCAGAGCCATGCTCCCTCCCAGCCCCCAGCTTGGTTCTAGACCCCTCTTTATACCTGGTGCCAGCTCCTCTGACTGATCCCTCCACTCCCCTTTCCCAGAGCACGAACCCCGAGCTGCCACCACGACTGGGGCCAGTGCCGAGCGGGCTTCCCCAAAAGGGGACACAGGTGAGGGGGGCCAAGGCAGGTCCTGGGGGAACTAGAATGCCTATTGAGGGAGAGCAGGGTTGATTTGAGAGTGAACCGCTGATCCTTTCCTGTAACATACGATCAGGGGCATCCCAGAGAATCTGACAAGAAGGAATTTCTGTAAAGGACAAAGTTGACCATACACGAGGAATAGGAAACTTCACAAAGTCGTCCCAGAAGTAAGATCACAAGGATGGTAGTTTTTGTAGGAGTTTTCAAATTTTTTAAGTTACAAAATTCTTTTTTTTTCCTCAAGTGACATCATACTAGGAAGTCCTGTCCATAAAACAATGAATGGAAAGATAAGCTGCTCCTTTGTGAAGTGGCACAGGGAGCAGCCTTAGAGCCCATGACTCTGGGAATATCATGAAAAGCACAGGATGTGTTTCCTAAAGGGTAGACTAGACCAGATATTTTGCAACCTCTTTTACAGCAGTAAAGATTTTTTTTCTGAGGAAATCTTCAGCAGACCCTCAGCATATAAAAGCTCTTAGTAGGATCATTTCTCTACTTGGGAAACCTACCTGCCCCCCCCCCCCCCCCCCTCCCCAGTCTTCCAAGCAGGGGCATGTCCTTGGGGCCTGGTTTAGGAACTCGGTGCTGGAGGGGAGATGCCCGGAGTGAGAGAGATGGGGAAAGGAATCTTGGCAGAAGCAGGAAGGCCTGAGGGAACCACTCAAGGGCTCCAGTGTTTGGGTGGAGACTGGGGACGGTGGAGATGAGGTCTCCAGGACAGTAAGGAGGTCTGAATCGCCGCCAATCTCTGCTTTCCCATCCCTAGATCCCTGACCATTTCCGGCCACCTTTGAGGGTGAGTTTGGTGAGGACCTTAGGCTGCATGAGGCTGTGGGCTGGTGTCAGGGTGTTTGGCTAAGGGCGGGTCTTGCTTGGGAATGAGCGAGAAGCCCACGACGTGGAGGCAGCCAGATGTGGGATGGCAGAAAGGGAAAGGCTTACGAGCCACAGACCTGGGTTCTGACGTCGCTGGCCGTGGGACCTTGGGCAAGACAGTTTATCTCTCTGAGCCTCAGTTTCCTAGGCTGTGAAATGAACCTAGTCATCTCTCAGTTGTAGGGATGATGAGTGGGGATGTTGTATGGCAAGGCTGGGCCTAGGACCAAGCCTGGAGTGGGTGACGAGTGAACGTTCTTTCCTTCCCTCTCCCTCTGGTTATCCTTCTGGGGCGGCAGAAACCAGGGAAGTGGTGTGCCATGCACGTGCGCGTGGCTTACATGATCCTGAGACACCAGGAAAAGATGAAGGTACTGGGGCCGGAGGGCTGGGGAGAGCAAGAGTGGGGGCCGGCCTGAGCCCTGGGCATCTGCCTTTGGCAGAGCTTGGCCGAATTGCTTGGCCCTGTCCCAGTCACTGCCTGAGCATTCTGACAGTTAGTACTAGGTTGTCTGGCTACCTAGCGCGGGTGGTCCAAGAAGGCTCTGAGAGAGGCAGAGGCTAGGCACTCAAGCCCCCTCGTGGCGCCAGCCAGCCCTCGGAGGGGACCCAGGGGTGGAAGAGCAAGAGTGGGACTTCACCTGGCTCCTCACTCACCACCCCTCTCCCTGTCCCACGCAGGGCGACTCCCACAAGCTTGACTTTCGGAACGACCTCCTGCCCTGCCTTCCGGGGCCCTATGGGGCCCTGCCCCCTGGGCAGGAGCTCTCCCACCCGGCCGCCTCCCTCTTCACTGCGACTGGTGAGTCTGGCCAGCCCTCTCAAGGCCTGAGGTTCCCTGTCTATAGCCCAAGGCCCACCTTGCGCCCACTCAGCCTCACCAGAATCTCCCACCTCTCTGCCCCAGGTGCCGTCCACGCTGCAGCCAACCCTTTCACCGCAGCTCCCGGGGCCCACGGAACCTTTCTGAGCCCCAGCACCCACATTGGTAAGAGCCAAGGGCATGTTGGGCAACCCAGGCCTTGTCCCTGACTTCAGGAATTCTCAAGCTGGGGATGGAAATTAGACTTGAGAGGCAGCTGGAATGGGGGTAGGCCTGGTTCCAGTTGATTTGTGACCTTGGGCGAGTTACTCTAACCCCTCTGAGCCTTGATCTCATCACCTGTGAAGTGGGATAGGGAAGGGAGGAGTGATTGCCAATCTCTGCCACCTCATACACTGTCTCTGAAACAGCCAGTGGTAGGGGGTAGTGTGCCACCTGGGAGAGGCGGGTGGAGGAGGGCTGTGCACGCCCAGGTGAGAACAGAGTCACTGGCTCCTAACAGTCTTGTCAGGCTTCGCGGGGAGATGTATCGCAGGTCTGGGTAGACACAAGGGAGTTGAACTGATAGCATAGGATTAGGCATTCCTAGAAGAGGAAATTGTGAGATGTTCCCTTAGCGGGATAGGTAGGTTCGTTGTTCTGACTGGCTACGTGCATGAAGTCACGGTCAGGTTGGGAAAGGCCCTGCATGTCAGGTGGGAGGAAGCCAGTGGAGAGATGTTCAGGCGAATGGTTTGCTGTAGAGCCGGTCTGGGTGGCTGGTGTCAGGGACTGTGGGCTAAGACCTTGACCTCTGGAGTCAGAGAGGCCCTGGGTTGGGGGTACCACTTACTAGCTAGATGACCGTTGGCAAGTCACTTCACCTCTCTGAGCCTGTTTCATCGTCTTTAAGTGGGAGCGATCCTGTCTGCCTAGTGGGGCTTGTTGTTTGTGAGGTTAAACAACACGACGCGTGTCAAAGCTCAGTGCCTTGCCAGGCCCAAGGAAGTGCGCGGCACCTGGTTGTTCAGACAAAGACCAAGTGGCCGAGAGCTCCGGAGCCTGCTTGCTGAACTGCCTCTTCCCTGCCAGTCTCGGTGCCTGCTCAAGGCTGGCTGCCGATGCTCTGACCATTCCCCTTTTCTCCCACAGATCCCTTTGGGCGTCCCACAAGCTTCGCCTCCTTGGCTGCCCTCTCCAACGGGGCCTTTGGAGGCCTGGGCAGCCCCACATTCAGTGAGTGCCGGCAGGGCCGGGCGGTTGGGTGGCAGCGGCCAGCGGGCTGTGGGGGGCAGTCCCTGCATGGGACCACCTCCTCGTGGCTCCTGTCACTGTCTACTTTGCCCTCTATCTAGACTCCGGCGCCGTCTTTGCCCAGAAAGAAAGCCCAGGGGCTCCACCAGCCTTCGCCTCCCCCCCAGACCCATGGGGCCGCCTGCACCGCAGTCCTCTGGCCTTTCCTGCCTGGGTCCGGCCCCCTGAGGCTGCCCGGACACCAGGCTCAGACAAGGAGCGGCCTGTGGAGCGGAGAGAGCCCTCGATCACCAAGGAGGAGAAAGACAGGTGTGCTCCCCGACCCTCCCCTACTGCCCACACCCTTGGCCCTCCCTCCCCGAA
>NC_043707.1:21761379-21883365 GCF_006229205.1 Suricata suricatta
GCCGCCGCCGCCGCCGCTGCTGCCGCCGCCGCTGCTGCTGCTGCTGCCGCCGCCACCACCGGGCCTCAGGGCCTTCACCTGCTGTTTGAGAGGCCCCGGCCACCCCCCTTTTTGGGCCCTGGTCCCCCAGAGCGCTGCGCTGGCTTCCTGGAGCCAACCTGGTTGGCCGGGCCCCCTCGCCTTGCTAGGCCACCCCGCTTCTATGAGGCCGGCGAGGAGCTGACTGGACCAGGGGCCGTGGCCGCTGCCCGCCTCTACGGTCTGGAGCCTGCCCACCCCCTGCTGTACAGCCGCTTGGCTCCGCCGCCACCACCTACTGCGGCCCCGGGAACCCCTCACCTTCTCAGCAAGACTCCCCCAGGTGCCCTTTTGGGGGCACCACCTCCACTTGTGCCCGCCCCCCGGCCTAGTTCCCCACCTAGGGCCCCCGGCCCAGCCCGGGCTGACAGGTGAGGGAAGGGGAGGGGCGGGGGGCAAAGCTCCATCCCCCTTTCCTTTTGACAAGGTCCTAGAGCTGAGGTTTCAAGCCAGGGCTAGAGGGCAGAGGTCATGACCTCACCAGCCACCTCTGAGGTCATGGAACCTGGGAGCAAAAGCCCCAGCCTCCACAAGATCAAGCATCAGATGGACCTTGGGGTCACTGGGAGGGCAGAGGTCACAAGCCTCTAGAGAGAGGAGTGTGTGTGTGTGTGTGTGTGTGTGTGTGTGTGTGTATGCATGAGAGATGAGAGTGGGGGGTCATTTCAGAGGTCATAGCTCATGGTCTCCTGAGGTACACCATCGTCTCCTCTAAGGGCCCCTAGGCCCTTGGCCTGCCTCCCCAAGGGCTCACTAAGCCAGAGGCCAAAGTGCCCCCCCTCCCCTTCACCTACCACCCAAGTCCTCATGCCCTCTCAGGGCTGGGGGAGGAGGGGCTAATGGAAGGGGGGTTCCATGTACATATTTATCTCCCCTTCCACATAGCCCCCCAGACCTTTTGTACATTTTTACAGGGGTGCCCCTCCCAATAATCCCCCTTCCTGGTTAATTAAATCCTCAGACTGGTGCTGTGTTCCTAGCCTCTGGCCTCTCTGTGGGGGGAGGGGGGATTGTAGAGGGAAGAGCTGGGAGGGGACAGGCAGGAACCCAGGGCTTATCCCTGGGAATATGGAGTCAGCAGGAGACAGAGCAACAGGGGAAGAGACCTGGGTACCTAGGCTGGAAAGGAGGGCAAACGCTTCCTGCTTGACTGACAGCCCAGGTCCCCCTCCCCCTACTTGTTCCTGTCACCTCTGTGTGCCACCATTCCCAAAAGGCTCAATCTCTAAGCTTCAGACTCCACCTCTTAGTGGCTCAGTCCCCCTACTCCACTTCCAAGTGCCCCCAGGACTCCTGGGCCCTGCTCCCCAGAACCCTGTTCCCCAGAACCCTGCCCTAGGATGGGGGGCAGAGAAGGTCACCACGTACCACACACCAAAGAAGGGGGTCGGCCCGGGGGTGGGCCACACAGGCAGCTTCGGCAGCAGCCTCTCGGCAGCAGTCCCAGCCTTCCCAAAGCAGCAGGTGCCCCCAGGCTGGGGCCCGACCTAGAAGGCAGGGGTCAGTTTAACAAAAACATAACGACTTTTTTCCCCGGTGGGGCTTATTCTGTAACATGACTTGCGGATATTTATATAAAAATGAGTGTTACAATGAGGCCCCTCGGCTGCTCTTTCAGTGTGTGGGGGTCATCTGGAGGAGGGGGGCAGAGGGGGTCGGGGCAGCGAGGGAAGAGGGAGGACGATGCCGTCCATGTCCTGATGAAGGTTCTCCCCTTCCCACCTGGGAGAGGGATTCTTTTACTTGCGGACGGATGAATGGGAGTGTTGGGCATTGACGTTTTTCACGTTTTTCTGCAACCCAGGAGTACATACTATACAGGTTCACACCCTACAGAAGGATGGCTAAACTGCCCGTTCACCTGCCAACCCGTGCGAGCCCCGTGCCTTTTCTGAGGTAACCGCTCTTGATCATTTGGTATATGCTCTTCAGGCCCACTTCTGTGTGTTTAGCTACACGTACACGTACGTGCGTAGTTGTGTTAGAAAAAGAGCTGCGGTATCTTTTAAATACTAGATTTCCTGTGCGATCACAAATGTACATGCATACTTCAGAAGGAAAGTGCTTCATAATCTCACCCCTCAGGGATGACCTGCTAATTGTCAGGAGTATATTCTTCCAGCTATTTCTCTAGCTATACGCTTAAAATACTGTGGGGGGAAAAAATGAGACCCTGTGAAATGTACTATTTTTGCTTTTTTACACTTAACATTTTTTGATGTGATCATTAAAAATCAAGTGATTAGGGGCTCCTGGAGCGGGGGCTCGGTCGGTTGAGCATCTGCCCTCAGCTCTGGTCATGATGATCTCACAGTTTGTGAGTTCAAGCCCCACATTGGGCTCTGTGCTGATAGCATGGAGCCTGCTTGAGGTCCTCCTCCTCTCTCTCTGCCTCTACCCTGCTTATGCTCACTCTCTCAACATAAGTAAATAAACTTTAAAAATGTTCAAACAAAAAAAAAAAAAAAAAAAGAAAAGAAAAAAAAAAAAATGTTCAAACAAACAAAAACCCCGAGTGACTAAACCCCCTAGAGCAGCTGGCTCCCATCCAAGCCGCCCAGAATTGTCTTGTCCCGCTATATTGGTCGCCTTAGGAGAGCTGCATCCGACATTCCCTCCTATCCCTGCACATACCCGAGGCTTCCAGGGAGGACTCAGGCCTGATCGCTCTGAGTCAGAAACAGGCTGACCGGAAGGAGAAACCTGGCTTGCAGAGAAGGTTTCACATGGCAGTCCTCGTTTTCAGCTTCTTTAGAAAAACCTAAGAATCTGTTGACACCGCACCTGTTTTCCTCATGACAGCCCCTCGAGGTGGGGCATGATCTGTCCGCGTTGCCACGGTCTCCTCCACTCTGTTGTTTAGGAATGAGCCATTGTCTCTATTGGGGGTGTTTCCCTGCCCCATAAACATTTGGGTGTGAAACCCTCAGAAGAATGCTTTTTAAAAAATTTTTATTCATTTGAGGGGCGCCTGGTTGGCTCAGTCGAGCATCTGATTTCAGCTCAGGTCATGATCTCATAGTTTGTTAGTTCGAGTGCCACGTTTGGCTCTGTGCTGACAGCTCAGAGCCTGAAGCCTGCTTCGAATTCTGTGTCTCCCTCTCTGCCCCTCACTCACATTCTCTCTCTCCTTTCTCTCAAAAAAATAAATAAAATTTTATTCATTTGAGAGAGAGAAAGAGGGCGAGCGGGAGTACATGTGTGAATGGGGAGGGACAGAGGAGGACAGAGGATCCAAAGCAGTCTCTGTGCTGACAGCAGAGAGCTGCACGTGGGCTCTAACTCCCGAACCGTGAGATCACAACCTGAGCCGAAGTCCGACGCTTAACTGATTGAGCCACCCAGGTGCCCCATACTTTGTTTTCATGTTTACTTATTTCTGAGAGAGAGAGAAAGAGAGAGCGCATGTGCACGTGCACACAAGCAGAGGAGGGGCAGAGAGGGAGGAAGATACAGAATCCAATGCGGGGCTCAAAACCACCAACTGCAAGATGATGACCTGAGCCGAAATCAGATGCTCAACCGACCGAGCCAACAAGGCGCCCCAGAAGAATACCTTCTAGCTATTGTATATCCAACTTCTAGATCCCCTCACAAGTAACTCAGGTACCCAGTCACCCCCTAGATCTGATGCTGTGCCCACCAGGCCCATCCATTTCCATCTGTTAACCGCACCCAAGCCAGGAACCTAACTTCTTGCCTCAACAGATTGACGGTCTGAACTGCCTTTTAGTCTTTCAACCGCGGTTCACTTCATCATGCTAGGCACTGAATAGTGGCTGCGGATACAGCGGCAAACAAAAATCCGGGCTTTCCTGGGGCTGACATGTATGTACTGGGAGGAGCAGCTGTACGTGCCTCCAAAATTACAAAGGGTGAAAGGCAGGAATCCCCAGGGCTGCCTTCTCGGGGCTGTCCTCATAACCACTATGCACTGTTGATCCGCCTCCACACGTCCTAATCCAAACTCAGGAGCTCCTCAGAGGTAGAAGAGGAATCTAGAAAGATCGTCAATGCTGAGGAAAAAAACAAAATCATTTCGCTGTTGGCTATTTGGAAATGCCGTTCTTTGTTTTGGTTGAGCTCAGAAGTGTAGCTATGTAAGCTTAAGCAATGTGCACATTTGCGTACCATGGCTTATTTATAAAATGGAGGTGGGTTTTTTTTAATTTGAAGATCTAATTGGATCTATTAAATGATTCATGAGTTGAGCAGCACCCCACCTAGCAAATAGGTGCTCCTAAAGTGGAGGGTTTTTGGAACAACTTTATTAAGATATAAATTCACATACCATATGCTTCACTCAGTCCTTTATGACTGGCTATCTCCACTCAGCATTGTAAGGATTCAAGGTGCATTTCTACTGTAGCTTGCATCAGTACTGCATTCCTTTTTATTGCCAAACAATGCTCCATTATACGGATGTGCCACATTGTGTTTATCCATTCTTCAGTCGACAGTCATTTAAGTTGTTTCTTTTAACTACGATGAATAATGCTTCTGCGAATATCTGCGTACAAGTGTTTGTGTGAACACATTTTTTTTTCTTAGAGAGGGGCGAGGGGAGAGGGGCAGAGCGAGAAATGGAGAATCCCAAGCAGGATCCACACTTGATCCGGACACCCCGGGATCATGACCTGAGCTGAAATCAACAGTTGGATGTTCAACCGTCTGAGCCACCCAGGCACCCCAATATGAACACATTCTAAATTCTCTTAGGCATGTACCTTGGATTGGAATTACTGGGTCATATAGTAAACTCTTAAGTCTATCATTTTGGGGAACTGCCGAAGTAGTTTCCAAAGTGGCTGCACTATATTTTACGTTCCTACCAGCAATGTATGAAGATGGAGTTTTAATGGGTTCTCCAAGTATTACTGCGTGAATTTGCTAATTAGCACAAACTTCGAACAGTGCCTGGCACAGAGTAGGTGCTCAAAAACTTATTGCTGTCATTCTCGGTGATGCCTTTCTGATGAGACACTCCAAGAAACAGATCCTAGAGCGCAATTAAGGAGAACGCTTACTTACATGCAGTTTGTTGGGAAGGTACATCTTTCAAAACAGACTTCGAGGTTAGGAGCACGTATCTAGTGGCATAGAAGGAAGAAGGAGCCTGAGCCAGTGAAGAACACAGATTAAGAGCCTTTTTCATTAGATGGATCAGAGTTTTAGATTTGGTCTCCACCAACCAGCTCTGTGAATTTGGTCTTTAGCCTGTTTCCACTTTCCAAAGAAAATGACAATTCTACTCCCAAGTTCATTGTGATGGTTACACAGAACCGTGCAGATAGAGGGTACTCAGCACAGAATTGAGTACACAGTAGGGTGCCAGGGTGGCTCAGTTGGTTAAGTGTCCAGCTTCGGCTCAGGTCATGATCTCACAGTTCGTGGGTTCGTGCCCCGCATCAGGCTCTGTGCTGACAGCTCAGAGCCTGGAGCCTGCTTCAGATTCTGTATCTCCCTCTCTCTCTGACCCTCCCCTGCTCGTTCTATTTCTCTCTGTCTCTCAAGAATTAAAAAAAAAAAGTCATTCTTTTTGAGAGAGAGAGGGCAGGAGTGAGCAAGGGGTATAGAGTGAGAGAGAGCAAATCCACGCAGTGTGGAGCCCAAAGAAGGCTGCAGCTCACCTGATGTGATGATCGAACTCATCCTGAGACGATGACGGGCGCTCAACCAGCTGAGCCGCCAGGTACCCCGGATGTCCTTAGCTTGACCTAACATCTTTTGTGCTCCAGAAGCCCCCACAATGATACCGCGTCACACGTACTCATGTCTCCTTAGGCTCTTGACCATGACTTTTCAAGACTTCCCTTTTTTTTTTTTTTTTGATAATTTTGACAGTTTTGAGGAATATTGATCAGGCATTTTAGAAACACCCCTTACTTGGGATTGTTGTCTTTTTTAGGATTAGACTAGAGTTACGGGTTTGAAGACGAAGCAGAGGCAGTGCTTCTGTATTGTACCGATGCTACATGCCTTCAAGATGACTTACCGATGTGGCTGAGGGAGGGCTTCTCAGTTTCCACTCCCAAATTACTCTTTCCCCTCTTCTTTGCACGTTTTACTCTGAGAGGAAGTCACTCTGCACAGCCCTTACTGTAAGACTTGGGCAATTATGCTCCACCTCCTCAAGGGCAGAGTATCCACACAAGTTACTTGGAATTCTTCTCCATGCGAAAGTTGTCTCTTCTCGCTTTGTTTATTCTATCATGTATTTCTGGGTATTTCTTTTCTACTTTAGCCTATACTCCGGTATTACTTTATTTATTACTCCCAGTTTTCAGTTGGCTCCAATGCCCCTTTCATTGTGGGGCTTTTTGCTTTTTAGGTATTTTTAGCCGAGACTTACTTTTTACTGTTTATCCTTTTGTATCTTTGGGTGTTTGTCTCCCAGTGTATGCATTATCTGTTCTTAAAAGTTAAAACAACTGCCAGTGTCATTAACATAAAAAGCCTTGTAGCTTGTAACAAAAGGCAGAGTCAAAAAAGCATCTTTCTTGGGGCACCTGGATGGCTCAGTCAGCTAAGCTTCGGACTTTG
The DNA here is from genome assembly GCF_006229205.1 of Suricata suricatta. Lineage (NCBI taxonomy): Eukaryota > Metazoa > Chordata > Mammalia > Carnivora > Herpestidae > Suricata > Suricata suricatta. The sequence continues at coordinate 21,768,001 of NC_043707.1, forward strand.
GCTCATGTCATGATCTCACATTTGTGGGTTCAAGCCCCCCATTGGGCTCTGTGCTGATAAGCTCAGAGTCTGGAGCCTGCTTCCGATTCTGTGTCTCCCTCTCTCTCTGCCCCTTCCCTCTCATGCTCTGTCTCTCTCTATCAAAAATAAATAAAAAATATTTTTTAAAAAAGTGTCTTTCCTTCTCCTGATCCACTCCTGCCTTGCTCCGTTTCTCCTTTCCAGAGATACCATGTTGATTTCATGTTTGTTTCCCCAACACAATTCTTTTTTTTTCTTCTTTTAAACAAATGTTTACGTTAGTACACACTGTTCTGGATGCTGCTTCTCTCCAGTAACTATCTCTTGCAGGTTATAGCACTCCTTTGCAAGGCTATACCCTAGTATATTTAGCCAGTCTCCATTAATGGGCACCTATGTTCTTTCCAGTTTTTTACTGCTGGAACAATGGGTACTACAGTGAACACCCACCTCTTTGTGTACCTGAGCAAATAAATCTGCAGGACGAATTTCTAGGCAGACATTTGCTGAACCGAAGAGTATATGCTTTCAAAATTTAGACGCTGCTAAGTTCTCCTACTCAAACCTTGTGCCAATCGCCAGTTTTTACTCTCGTCCACAGCATTAAGAGATGACCCCTTTTCCCACACCCTTGCTAACACAGAGAACTAACACACTTTCTGATCTTTGCCAATCCTGCAGGTGAAAGATCATGCCCTGCAGAAATTTTAATCTGCATTTCTTTTAGTGTGACTGAACCTGGACATCTTGCTGGACATTTACAAATCCATTGTGTTTCCGTTTTCTGTGGATTGCCTCTTCAAATGTCTGCCCCTTGCCCTCTACCCTTGCTCTTTGGGTCTTTTTTTTTTTTTTTTTTACATTGATTTATTTTTGAGAGACAGAGTGTGAAGAGGGGAGGGGGCAGAGAGAGAGAGGGAGACTGAATCTGAAGCAGGCTCCAGGCTCTGAGCTAGCTGTCAGCACAGAGCCTGATGTGGGGCTCAGACCCACAAACTGTGAGATCATGACCTGAGACTAAGATGGACACTCGACCAACTGAGCCACCCAGGCGCCCCCGGTCTTTTTTTATAACCTTGGTTTTGTGCCTTAGTGAAATGTATTCATTCATTTCTTCCATCAACAAATATTTATTTGCCTACTGTATATCAGACTCTGTTTTAGCAATGTGACAGTGACCAGAAAGGGGAAGGGTATTTCCTAGATTAAAATTCTAGAGGGGGTAGACAGACAGTAAAGGAACAAACGCATGTTGGTTAGCGATACATGTTATGGAGAAAAAGTGAGGGTATGGGCTAGAAGGTTCTGGAGTGCTATTTTATATACAAGGATTAAAGAGGGTTTCTCTGAGGGATTTTAAGGGAGCAGAGATGGGAATAAGGTGAGGGAAGGAAGCATGCAGTCATTTGGGAGAGGAATGCTTTAGGAAGAGGGAGCAACAATGCGAAGTCCCTGAGGGGGAATGCGCTGGGGGGGGCTGGAGCCCGAGGGCCAGCGAGGGCCAGCGTGGCTGGAGCAGGGTGAGCAAGAGGCGGAGGGGTTTGGGAGGTAAGTGGACAGCAGATCGTGCAGGGCCTTGCAGGCCTTTGTCAGGACTTTGGCTTCTACTCTGGGTGAGGTGCTAGCCACTGCAAAATTTATTTTGTTTATTTTGGCTGTACCTTTTTTCTTTTTTTTTTTTTTTTGGAGAGTTTTAGAACAGAGGAATGACATTATCCAAGTTAGCTTTTTTTTTTTTTTTTTTTTTTTTAGTTTATTTTGAGGGAGAGAGAGAACAGGAACAGGGGCGAGTCAGTGGGGTCAGGGAGAGAAAGAATTTCAAGGTGGCTCCATATCATCCGCGTGGAGCCCTACGCAGAGCTTGAACCCACAAACCATGTGAGATCATGACCTGAGCCAACACCAAGAGTTGGAAGCTTAACTACTGACTGAGCCATCCAGGCGCCCCCATAATTAACTTTTTAAAGGACCATACAATAGGATGCTCCATAAATTGAGACGTTAAAATACACATATCATTGGGGGCATTTCCCATCCTTAGCCCATTCTAACTGGAAAATGTAGGGGCCTGGCCTGCTTTAAGCAAACCCAGTGTGTGAAATTTCATATGGGCCTGATTTTCTCTAAGGGACTGGGCGATCATTGCCATAGCCAGGTGATCAATTTGGCAGGACTAATGTGATCCCAATCTTCTAGGCCCAGGGTTTTTGCCTGAGGATTCCTTGGAAGGAATTGGAAGGAATCTTCTTCCCAAAACCTGGCAAACACTGGTGACACCTTCATACTAAGCCATAAAAATGTGTGTTCAAGGATGTTCCCAGAATTAGATAGTGGTAATAATTGTACAACTTTGTGGATATACTAAAAATGCCTGAACTGTATACTTGAAAGTGTTGGAGTTTATGGTATGTGAATTATAGTTCCAGAATAACAACAACAATAAAGAACATTTCCAGAAACCCTGTTCACTATAGCACAAAGACTGGGAGCAAACCAAATGTCTACCCACATGGATCTCTTAAATAAACTTGTATGACCATCAGTGGGTAAACATGGAGACGTTGGAAAGAATGAGGTATAAATTTAAAAAAAATTTTTTTAACGTTTATTTATTTTGGAGAGACAGAGTGGAAGCAGGGGAGGGGCAGAGAGAGAGGGAGATGCAGAATCTGAAGCAGGCTTCAGGCTCTGAGCTGTCAGCGCAGAGTCTGATGTGGGGCTCAAACTCACGAACCATGAGATAGTCAGCTAAGCCAAAGTCGGACGCTTAACCCACTGAGCCACCCAGGTGCCTCTGAAGTTTTTTTTTTTAAGCTGGGGGGAAGCCTGGGTGGCTCAGTTGGTTGAGTGTCCAACTTCAGCTCAGTCACAATCTTACGGTTCGTGGGTTCGAGCCCCACGTCAGGCTCTATGCTGACAGCTTAGAACCTGCAGCTCCTTCAGATTCAGTCTCCCTCTCTCTCTCTGGCCCTCCCCCGCTCATGTTCTGTCTCTCTGTCTCTGTCTCTCTCAAAAATTAACATTAAACAAATTAAAAAGAATGAGGTGTATCTGCATTTGCAGATGTGGAAAACAGAGAAAGCTCTCTGCTCTCTGCAAAGTGGATGGACCTTGAGGGTGTCATGCTAAGCAAAATAAGTCAGGCAGAGAAGGATAGATACCATATTTTTGCATTCATAGGTCTAGGGAGAGACCTGGCAGGGGACCATGGGGAGAGGAAGGGGGAAAGAGAGCTAGGGAGAGTGAGGGACACAGATCAAGGGAGACTACTGAATACTGAAAACGAACCATGGACTGAAGGGGGAGGGGGAGGGAGAGAAGGGTTGATGGACATGGAGGAGGGCACTTGTGGGGAGAAGCACTGGGTGTTATATGGAAATTAATTTGACAATAAACTATTAAAAAAGGAAAAAAGAAGTAAATAAACGTTAAAAAAATAAAAACATTTTAAAAATAAATAAAATATTCCAATACTTTTAAAAAAAGGAAATAAAATAAGTTTTTAAAAATTAAGGTGAGGAGTGCAGTCAGTTAAGTGTCCAACTCTTGGTTTCAGCTCAGATCATGATCTCATGGTTTGTGGGATCAAGCCCCGCATCAGGTTCTATGCTGACAGTGCAGACCCTGCTTGGGATTCTCTCTCCCCGTCCCTCTCTGCCCCTTCCCTGCTCTCTAAACAAACAAACAAACTTAGAGAAAGAAGAAGTACTGCTAATTTAGTCTACCTCCAGCGCTGCTTGGATTGCCTATTTAATAGAATATAATTCTTCTCACAATTCTCTAGAGAGTCAGGCAAGGCTGGTCTGATTATGCTCATTTTATACATAAGTACAATGAGGCACAAAGATAAAAAGGGCTTACAAACTTAGTGACAAGTTCAAGATGGGCAGAGTTTAGGGTTGTACAAACTATGATTTTGAATCTGCTTTGCAAACTATTTGCTTTGTGACTTTAGGCCAGTTACCTCTCTGAGCCTGAGGGACCGGGCCTTGGATCTCCCAGGACTTCAAGGATTAAGAGCTGCTGGAAAAGAAAAAGGCCTCCTATAGTGCTTGGAGCATGGCAGCTGTCCAGGAAATAGCTGCTATTAGGGTAATTATTCTGTAAATGTTCTGAATGATTATAATATTTATGGACCGAGGTGGCGCCTGTGTTAGGTGCCAAGGTCAGATGAGAGACCAGGTCTTTGTGGTCGCCGACTCTTTCCCTAATACCAGCTCCGGCCCTCAGGAGCCCCACTGAGAATGAGGAGGAGCGGCCCTCACTGATGCAAATGAATGTTGACTTTTCATTAACAAAACAATGAGCCCACTGACACAGACAGAGGAAATGTTTAAAACTTGGAAAGGAGGGAAAAAAATCAGTTTGCAGGTGTTTGTTGATATACTCACACCCTGCTCTACTCAATAAACATTTCCCACGACCTGCTGGGACAACCCCAGGTTGGACGCCGGTTGAGGTCTCTAAAACGCTCTGTGAACTGCGGCCTCACAGCGACTCGGGCTATGCCCCTAACCCGCAGGCTAGCTGGCGAGGCGCTCTGACTGCGTGTGTAGGAAGAAGAGCCTGGGACCTCTTAGAAACAAAGCAATTTTTTTTGTCTAAGGAAATCAGTTTCTTTTACCCCAAAGCTCCCCACCCCACCGTTAATTTCAGGAGAAGCGATGGTAGAGTCCCCGGAGGATGCTGAGCACCACACCCGGGAGTCACAGAGCCCCTGGCCGTCTCCTGGGTAAGACTCAGGCGAGGAACATGGTGAGGAATAAGCAGTGAGGACACATACAGCCTTGGTGTGGGGTGCAGGGCAGGCTGATTAGGTAAACAACAGAGAGAGACTAAAGCAACCCCCCCAAAACCAAATACTGTTTTTCATATATGTGAAGATATTCACTACAAGTATATCCACTAAAGTGTGGTTTCTAGAACCTAGAGAACGAAAACAATTCCACTGTCCAAAATGGGAGATAGATTAAAAACATCGTTTGACATTCACACAATGAATGGACTAATATGGTTAAAATTTTTTTAATTTTTAAAATATTGGGGGCGCCTGGGTGGCTTAGTCGGTTAAGCCTCCGACTTCGGCTCAGGTCAGATCTCACATTCGTGGGTTCAAGCCCCGCATCAGGCTCTGTGCTAACAGCTCAGAGCCTGGAGCCTGCTTCCGGTTCTGTGTCTCCTTCTCTCTCTGCCCCTCCCCCTCTCATGCTCTGTCACTCTCTGTATCAAAATAAATAAAACATTAAAAAAAATTTTAAAAAAAGTTTGTAAGAGAGAGGAGTAAAGGGCTAAGAACAGGAAGATGCTTTTGAAGAAGCATAGAGAAGGCTTGCTCTACCAGGATTGTTAAAAAGCTATAGTAATGAAGACAAGGTGGTGTTGGTAGAAATAAGAATTCACCCAAATCAACTAATGAATAGAAGAAGCTCTGATAAATGATGGGGATGGCACATGAAAGGAGGGACTATTTGATACGTGGAACTAGAACAAAAAATGGTCATCTACGTGGGGAAAAAAATGAAGTTAGGTCATTGCCTCGCACTCTACCCAAAACCCAACTCCAGATATAAGAGCTTAGTTATCAAAAGCAAAACTTTAAAGGTTTTAGGAGAAAATCTAAGGGAATTTCTTTCTGGACTTGAGGTAACAAGGAATCTCTTAATTAAACAAAACACAAAAGGGGCACCTGGGTGGCTCAGTTGGTTAGGCCTCCAACTTCGGCTCAGGTCATGATCTCATGTTCATGGGTTCAAGCCCCGCATGGGACTCTCTGCTGACAGCTCAGAGTCTGGAGCCTGCTTCCAATTCTGTGTCTCCCTCTCTCTCTGCCCCTCCCCACTCATGCTCTGTCTCTCTCTGTCTCAAAAATAAATAAAACATTTTGAAAATATTAAAAAAACACAAAAGAGCAATTATAAACAAAACTATTAATACATAAAACCAATAAAATTTTAAAAATTAAATGATAAGCTACAAATTTGAAGAAGATATGTGCAAGCACACGGATACATATCAAGATAGTCTGAACACCTGCAAATCAATAAAGGACAGTAAGCCAGTGAAAAACAATGGGTAAAAGACTTGAATATGCACTTGAAAGAAGAGGAAACATGGCGGAAAATCGCATGAAGAGATCAGTGCTCAACATCCCTAGTAATCAAGGAAATACAAAGCGCGACAGATGCTGTCCTGGTTTGCGTGCAGTCTGTGGCACAAATTAAGAGTCAAATAACACCAAGTGTTGGAGAAGAGCAATATGTCTTCTGTACGTAGGTGATGGGACTGGATATCCATACAGCCACTTTGGAAAAACAGTTTATCGTTTTCTTGTAAAATTGAATACATACATGCTTAAAACCCAGCAATTCCACTCCTGGGCAGATATCCAGAGCAAGGCTTGCGCCTGTGCTCTACAAGACATGTGTATGAATATTCATAACAGCAGTGAATAAATGGCAAAAAAAAAAAAACCCCACCCCACTACCAACAACAGAAAGAACTCAATTGCCCTTCAATAGAAGAGTGGATAAATACATGGGGTGCCTTGACCAAATGAAATATTATGGAAAAGTGAAATCTGAATGAACCACAGCCACACATAACCGTATGGGCGATTTTTATTAATATAATACTGAGTGTAAAAAAAGAAAAGAAGCCAAGGACTGCTTGCACCATCTCCTTTCCCTACAATTCAGAAACAACTACAACTAAACAACATATTGTTTAATCATCATATGAAAGGACCAAACTACAAATCTGAAGGGAGGAAAACAAGAAACACGAAGCTCAAGATAGTGGTTTCCTGGTTTGTGGAGGGGAGAAGCAGCTGGGTAAGATCAAGGGAGAGTTCATCTGAAGACGTGAAGTATTGTCATATTATTTTAATATTAATTAGCAAATAGAAAAATAAATGAACAAAAAAACATAAAACAAGTAAATAAATAAAAGTGGGCCATGAACAGAAGGTAACAACATGTCACAGATTAAGGATTTTAACTAATCCAATTCTTTATACCTGAAGTCCTTTCTACAAAAAAAAGTGGGGTGCCTGGGTGGCTCAGTCAGTTGAGCATCCAGCTTTGGTGCAGGTCATGATCTCACGGTTCATGGGTTCGAGCCCCACGTCAGGCTCTGTGCTGACAGCTAGCTCAGAGCCTGGAGCCAGTCTTCGGATTCTGTATCTCCCTCTCTCTCTGACCCTCCTCTGCTCACGCTGTCTCTCTCTGTTTCTCAAAAATATATTTAAAAACATAAATAATTTTAAAAAGCACGTGTAACATACACACTAGTACTTGTGTAAAAAAAAATAGTGGGGGAAATATCCATTACCCCATACATACAAAATATTATTTTCATAGAGCAATCTTTCACAAGGTAATTGGGGATGGGATGGGATGGGAGGTCATGGGTAGGGAGCCTTTTTACTCTATACCTTTGTATACTGTTTGGAATTTTTATTTTGTTTCACCTTGTGCATAGAATATCTTTTCAGCAAGAGTGGTGTCAAGATGAAGAAATTAAAATAAAAATAAAGCTTTTTATTCAGTACAGATGAAGTTTTATAGCCAAACCCATGAACCATGAGATCATGACCTGAGCCAAAGTCGGACGCTTTAACAGACTGAGCCACTCAGGTGCTCCTCAGCAGCTATTTAAAAGAGATAAGACTTCGTGCATCAACCTGAAGAGATGTTACACCTACTAAGTGTAAAAAGGCAAAATGTAAAACAATGTATATAGTATGATATTATTTGCAGGCATAAAAGACGCACATACTCCTGGAAAATTCCTAACCAAATGCAAACAACTGTTAAGACCGGTTACTTCTGGGGAATGGAATTGAAAAGGTGAAGGGAAGGACATACTTTCTGTTATTTATTTCTTTATTACTATTTTTTAATGTTTATTTATTTTGAGGGAGACACAGACAGAGCACAAGCAGGGGAGACTCAGAGAGAAAAGGAGGCACAGAATCCAAAGCAGGCTCCAGGCTCCAGGCTCTGAGCTGTCAGCACAGAGCCTGATGCGGGACTTGAACTCAAGAACCCTGAGATCATGACCTGAGCCAAAGTCAAATGCTTAACTGACTGAGCTACCCAGGGCCCCCCATACTTTCTGTTTTATGTTTAATACAAGATTTTATTTTTTATGAAGAGCAACCACTTATTACTGCTATAATAAAATTTTAGGGGTGCCTGGGTGGCTGAGTTCAGTGTCCGACTCTGTTTCTGCTCAGGTTATGATCTCACAGTTCATGAGTTCCAGCCCTGAGTCAGGCTCTGTCCTGACAGTGCAGAGCCTGCTTCAGATTCTCTCTCTCTCCCTCTCTCTGCTCCTCCCCTGCTTGTGCGTTCATGCTCTCTCTCTCAAACTTAAAAAAAATCTAATTTAGAAGTTCAAAACAAAATATTATATGTCAATTATGTCTCAGTAAAGATGAGGGTAGTTCATAAATTGTAAAGAAGCAATGTGGGGCACCTAGCTGGCTAAGTCAGTGGAGCATGTGACTCTTGATCTTGGTCTCAGGGTTGTGAGTTCAAACCCCATGTCAGGTATAGAGATTACTTTAAAAAATCTTTAAAAAAAATCAATGTAAAGAGAAGCAACATTTTTGCTCACTGCAAAAAAAAAAAAACCTTAAAGAAAATACAGAGGCATGTGAAGAAGAAAAGATGAGTTTTGCCTTCTTTTTTATTTATTTTTTTGAGAGACACGGCAGGAGCAGGGGAGGGTCAGAGAGAGAAGGAGGTACAGAATCCGAATCAGGCTCCAGGCTCTGAGCTAGCTGTCAGCACAGAGCCCGATGCGGGGCTCGAACCCACAAACCATGAGATCACGACCTGAGCTGAAGCTTAACGCTTAACCGACTGAGCCACCCAGGTGCCCCGAGTTTTTGCCTTCTAATCCTCAACAAGATGTCACATTTAATAGTTTAGGGTATATTCTTTTAAAAATTTTGTCTAATTTTGTGTGTGTGTAGTTGTGTTTGTTTCTTTTGCAAAATAAATCATCTAGGAACACCTGGGTGGCTCAATCCATTGAGCATCCGACTTCAGCTCAGGTCATGATCTCATGGTTCGTGAGTTTGAGCCCCATATCAGGCTCGCTGCTGTCAGTGCAGAGCCTGCTTCTGATCCTCTGTCTCTCTCTCTCTCTCTCTCTCTCTCTCTCGGTCCCTCCCACACTTGAACCTTCTCCCTTAAAAATAAAACATTTTTAAAAATGGAATCATCTATGTTGTTAATTTTTTTACATTTTACCATGTCAATAATATATCTCTACAATATCATTGGTTTCCAAAACCAGAAATAATTGTACTTTTTTCTGATTAGACAAGTGTGATTCACAAAGAAAATATCTCTTTAACTGTGTTGCTAAATAAGAAATGCAAGTTGTAGGACAATACGTACAGTATTATCTCATTTTTGTTTTAAAAAAGGAAGAAAACAGAATGTGTGTGTGTGTCTGTGTGTGTGTGTGTGTGTGAGAGAGAGAGAGAGAGAGAGAGAGAGAGAGAGAGAGAGAGAGAGAAGATCTGAAAAACCAGTCTATGAGGACAGCCATTAATCTCTGTTCAGAGTATTTAAGTGTAGGAGATTGCAATGAGGTGGCCTGGGATAGTTATAGTGCATTGCTTTCGTAATAATGATACATGTATGTGATCACGATTTAAAAAAAAATTTAATGTTTATTTTTGAGAGAGAGAGAGCAGGTGAGGGGCAGAGAGAGACAGAGGGAGACACAGAATCTGAAGCAGCTCCAGGCTCTGAGCTGTTAGCACAGAGCCTGACGCAGGACTCAAACTCATGAACTGTGAGATCATGACCTGAGCCGAAGTCAGACACTTAACCAACTGAGCCACCCAGGCGCCCCATGATCACGATTTTTTAAAAATTAAGACAAGCATACAAAAATTTGAAATTCGCTCCAAATCCTAACAGAGATACTCCCCATCAAATACTAATCCTGCACATGCTTTCTTCTTTCCTTCTTCGCCTACAGAAACATATTCATGAAACTGGAATCCTACAATACACTACTCTAGAGGCTCCTGGGTGGCTCAGTTGAGCATCCGACTTCGGCTCAGGTCATGATCTCATGGTTCATGGGGTTGAGCCCTGCATCCAGTTCTGTGTTCTGTGCTGACAGCTCAGAGCCTGGAGCCTGCTTTGGATTCTGTGTCTCGCTCTCTCTCTGCCCCTCCCCCGTAAGTGCTCTGTCTCTCAAAAATTAATAAAAACATTTTAAAAAATTAAAACAGAACAAGACCCTACAATGTTTTTTTAAGTTTATTTACCTTGAGAGAGAGAGAATCCCAAGCAGGCTATGCACAGCCAGCACAGTGCCCAATGCAGGGCTGGAACCTTTGAACCATGAGATCATGACCTGAGCCGAAGTTAGACACTCAACCGATTGAGCCACCCAGCTCCTCCCAAATTTTTTTTAAATTTTAATGTTTTAAATGTTTATTTTTGAATGGAAGAGAGAGAGAGAGAGGTAGAGACAGAAGGAGACACAAATCTGAAGCAGGCTCCAGGCTCTAAGCTGTAAGCACAGGGCCCGACATGGGCTCAAACTCACAAATTGTGAGTTCATGACCTGAGCTGAAGTCAGACACTGAACCAGCTGAGCCACCCAGGAGTTCAAAAATAAATAAGAAAAGTACAACGAACACCTGTGTACTTTTTTCCTAGAATTAACAAACACGAATTTTTTTTTTACTAACAAGACAACAAAATATAATGTATTTTATTATTTTTAAAAAATTTGGGGCGCCTGGGTGGCTCACTCGGTTAAGTGTACAACTTCAGCTGAGGTTATGATCTCAGTTTGTGAGTTTGAGCCCCGGGTCTAGCCCTGTGCTGACAGCTCAGAGCCTGGAGTGAGGTTCAGATTCTGTGTGTCCCTCTCTCTCTGACTCTCCCCTGCTCATACTCTGTCTCTCTCTCTCAAAAATAAACATTAAAAATTAATTAACATCTACACCATATGTGGGGCTTGAACTCACAACCAAGAGATCAAGAGCCGCATGCTCCACTGACTTAGCCAGCCAGGCACCGCAGAATGTATTTTATTCTAACACCTTTATAAAATGTTTTTATGTATTTTATTTATTTTTGAGATAGAGAGACAGTGTGAGCAGGGAGGGTCAGAGAGAGAGGGAGACACAGAATCTGAAGCAGGCTCCAGGCTCTGAGCCAGCTGTCAGCACAGAGCCCGATGCGGGGCTCGAACCCACGAACCGTGAGATCATGACCTGAGCCGAAATCAGACGCTTAACTGACTGAGCTACCCAGGCGCCCCTCTAACACCTTTTTAACTTTTATTTATTTTTATTTTTTATTTTAGAGAGAGGGAAGGGACAATTGGGAGAGAGAGAGAATCATAAGCCGGCTCGACGCTTAGCCGTATGTTGGGCTCCATCCCACGACCGTAGGATCACGACTTGAGCTGAAATCAAGAGTCAGATGCTCAACAGAGACAGTCGCCCAGGTGCCCCATTCTAACACCTTTTTTAGAATAAAGCACTTTATGTTCACTCTTCTGTGAATACTTCAATGAACCAAGCCCAGTATTGACCTCAGCTCAATATTCTCCTTTTGAGGTTTAATAGTATTGGTCCTTTTAGTGAAGATTCTTGTATCTTTCCAACAAGACCTCATTAATCTTTGAAAAATTCTTGCTTCAAGAAGATTATTATAGGCTCCTTGTACCTTTCTTGCAGCATTAGTCACAGACTTGGCCTTTTTCTGTAACTAGCCCTTGTTCCTTTATGGACCATAATTTGGACGCTAAGCTGCACTGTTGAAGTGCAGAATTGTAAAAATAAATGCAACTTGACACATACAGATGAAGTCCTCTTTGCTCTGTGAAAGGACTGTGATTACTTTAACATTTCCTTGTTTATCATGAGGGTAACTGTCCTTCCGATATATTCACTGGCCATCTGAGTTTCCTTGTCTCCCACTGTCGCTGGTTTGACCATCAGAAGTTTCGGTTGTTACATTTTTATGTCATGTTCAGGGGCGCCAGGCTGGCTCAGTAAGTAGAGCATGTCTCAGGTTTGTGAGGTGAGTTCAAGCCCCTCATTGGGCGAGGAGCTGAGTTAAAATTAAAAAAAAAAAAAAAAAACTCTTGCGGCGCCTGGGTGGTCAGTTCGTTGAGCGTCGGCTTTGGCTCAGGTCATGATCTCATGGTTCGTGGGTTCGATCCCCGCGTCAGGCTCTGTGCTGACAGCTCAGAGCCTGGAGCCTGTCTTTGGATTCTGTGTCTCCCTCTCTCTCTGACCCTCCCCTGCTCGCACTGTCTCTCTCTGTTTCTCAAAAATAAATAAAAAACATAAAAAATTTTAAAAAATCTCATGGCATATCCAATTTTCTTCTATTTCTAAATAATGCTGTGATGAACATCTTTGTACATGCATATTTGCTCATTTTACTGATTCATTCCCTAGAGTAAGTTTCTAAAATGGAATTTCTGGGGCAAAAGATGTATGTTAAATTTACATTTTTTTCTTTTTAAGAAACAATCCTTTAAAAATTAAAAAAATGCATACATTTATATGCCCCCTGTGGCAGCATGTGAGCACCTGTCTTCCTACACCCTTTCTAGAACTGAGCATCACGATTTTAGTTGTCTTCTTTGAGGGTTGGGGATGTTTTTAATTGGGGCGTTTGCTTAAGATTTAACCTGCAAAGTCCCTGCACGGTGTTGGCTGTGTTGTTGAAGGGTCTCAGTCCTCCCGAGACGAGTTCTTAGCAGTTCCTCACCCTCTCCTCGCCTCCTGAGATCTCAGCCACTTTACAGCTGCCTCCCGGAGGCTCCTCTCAGAGGTCCCCCCTAGAAGAGCTATTGCTAAATCTGGCAACGCTGCCCCCAGGTCCCCATTCCACTCCCACCTTGACTGCTACAGTCCATTCTCAACACCAGCCTCTGCTCAAAGCTGTCCTGTTACACTTAGAATTCCATCTACACTCCTTAGCTTGGCCTTCAAAGCCCCTCGGAATCCAGGCCTCTCAGACCTCACTGCCAACTGTTCCCCAGTCCCCTGTGGCCCCCTGGGCCTCCTGGTTGTTTCTTGTTAGGATAAGCTGGGCCAGCTTCACAGTCTTTGTACTTATTTACCTCTGCTTAGAATGCTCTTTCCCTAAAGCATTCTCTATTTAAATATCACCACACCAGAGAGGCCTTGCCAGACCGCCTTGTCTAAAACAGCACCTCCCAGGCCCCAAACCTGCTTTATTTTTTTCATAACACACATTACCGCTCATTATTTTCTCCTTTGACTTGTCTGATGTATTTGTGATTTGTCTTCCCTCACCAGGAATGTAAGCTTGATAAAAGCTGGAGCTTAGAGCCTTTTACTGGTTTGTTTTTCCAGTATTATCTCCCTGGATCCTAGGGTGATGCCTGGCACTTCTCAGACCTGGATCTGACAGGCTCTCCTGCACAGCAGTTAAGGGCATACCCGTGAGTCACTCTCTCTGGGTTCAAGCCCTGCTTGCTGCTTTGCAGCTCTGACACTTGGGACAAATGACTTAACCATCCTTTTTACCATCTGTAACACGTGGATGATAATCTACTTTCTTTGGGTAATTGTGAGCGTGAGGTTGAACAACGCCAAGCCCTGCCTTCTTTTTTTCTTTTCTTTTCTTTCTTTCTTTTTTTAGGTAGGCTCCACATCCAATGAATGTGGGGCTTGAACTCATGACCCTGAGTCACATGTTCTACTGATCAAGCCAACCAGGGGCTCCAACTGGCCTACTGTGAGAATTAAATTAGCTAAATCATGTAAAAACATAGGCTGGTGTTTAGTGTTTGTCGCTATTACTGTTTTTGCGTGAATTTGAGTCATTACTATCATACATACATACATGGAAACATCAACCGATCTCGATCTATTGATATTTATTATGTGGCTGTCACTCCCCCAGACAATGGGTAGAGACGCATACATAGAAGTTAACAAAACAGATGTGACCCCTCTCTTACCATGAGCCTTCAGGAAGTAATTATTCCTAGTGTTAAAGTGCTGAGAGGAAACAAAGCACAGAATTTTTCAGGAGATATAACTTAGTCTGAGGGCCAGGAAAAGATTCTGGTGGCAGTGATGTTACTCTGTAGGTTCTGACCGGGTGGAGAGGAAAGAGAGAACCGTGTGTGGAAAAGTCCACAGTGGAGAAGAGGCCATAGAGCAGGAAGACGGTGTGGCCGGCGTGCAGGGGCTGAGAGAGAGAATCTGGCAGGGACAACACGAGGGGCATTGGTGGCTTCAGAAAGGAATTTCATGGGAGCCAGGAAAGGACTCCAAAGTTGGAGAGTGACTGTCAGCTAGGCAGTTGGCAAAGATTTTCCTGGATGTTGCTTCAGGTCTCTGTTCAACTACCACCAGAGAGCACCTTGTCTAAAATGGCATCTCTCCTGCCACTCTCCATCTCTGTCCCTCTCCACCTGCTTTATTAGGTCATAGGCCTTGACATTCTCTCATATTCTCTGATGCTGGTTCTGGATTCACCCATCCTGGAATGGAAGCCCTGCAAGAGCTGGGACTTTGGGGAGGGGGAGAGACTGGCTGCAGGGAGACTGATCGGGAGGTTGGTGCAGATGGCCCCAGCTCTAGAACTTGTACTTGCTAGGAGGGTTAGGAGCAGCCAGCCATCTGGCTGGTAGACAGCAAGAGGCTTGAAGCTTCATTTGCATAACACTTTACAGAAGACTGAGAAAAAGGCCATTGTCCCTATCAAAGAATGGAGTGGGGAGGAGGTGGAGATAAGGGTAGTGAGGAAGGGGGACTAAAGTTCAGCAGCCTCAGGGTGCCGGGCTGGCTCAGTCAGTGGAGCCTGTGATTTCAGATCTCAAGCCCCACATTAGATGGAGAGCTTACTTTAAACAAACAAATAGGGATGCCTGGGTGGCTCAGTCAGTTGAGCATCTGAGTCTAAGTCATGAGTCTAAGAATGGTTTTTACATTTGGAAATGCCTGAGGAAAAATCAAAAGAAGGAGCCTCTTGGGGTGCCTGGGTGGCTCAGTCAGTTAAGCATCTGGCTTCGGCTCAGGTCATGATCTCACGGTTCATGGGTTCAAGCCCCACATTGGACTCTGTGCTGACAGCTCAGAGCTTGGAGTCTGTTTCGGATTCTGTGTGTCCCTCTCTCTCTGCCCCTTGCCTGCTCATGATCTGTCTCTCAAAAATAAATAAATGTTAAAAAAATTAAAAAAACAATCAAACAAATAAAGTCCCAGCAATGCCAACAAGCCAGTTCTTGGTAGTCATTGGTTTTAAGTCATCAAAGACTAAGGATCAGGCCCGTGGCACTGGAGAGAGCTAGAATAGAGAAATATTTAAGGTGTAACTGACAAGACTTGGTGTCTGGATGTGGGCATGAGAGAAAGGGAAGGTGGTGGCTACTTTTCTAGTTTAAGTAACTGGGTGGATGGTGATGCCATTGCCTCGGAGCAGATTTTGTAGTTCAGCTCATGGGTTCAGTTATGGCTGTATGAGTCTGAGGAGCCTGGGAAACCAGGAGGAATCCAGTAGTTAGATGGGAATGCAAGTTCTGAGCTGGGGAGAGTGCTTGGCTTAAGAGATGGTAATTGGAATGCACAGTGAAATCATGACAAGATGCCTTTTTCTTCTGAGATCTCTTTAGGGAAATTACCAGAAATGCTTACATGCAAATGCTTTCTGGTTGCAAGCTGGCTTCTCTACTTTATCTTGACTCTTCTATAACCTCCAGATACTTGTAGCAATGGAGGGGCGCCTGGGTGGCTCGGTTGGTTAAGTGTCCGGCTTCGGCTCAGGTCATGATCTTGCGGTTTGTGGGTTTGAGCCCCATGTGAGGCTCTGTGCTGACAGCTAGCTCAGAGTGTGGGGCCTGTCTTTGGATTCTGTGTCTCCCTCACTCTCTGACCCTCCCCTGTTCATGCTGTCTGTCTGTCTGTCTCTCTCTCTCTGTCAAAAATAAATTATAAAAGCATTAAAAAATTTTTTTAATAAAAAAATAAGGAAGGGGTCCAGAAGCTAAGCTTCTTTAGCTTCAGGGTATCTGCCTCTGCCCTTGTGGATGTGTTGGATGAGAGAAGGCAATTGAGGGGACAATCTTGAGGAATGCCTACAATTGATGGAGGGGTCCAGGAGGAGTGGCCTGTGAGGGAGACTGAGAGGGAGCATCCACGGAGGCCGGAAGTAGAGGAGACTGGGGAAAGCTTCACAGAAGGCAAGAAGAATGGCTGTTTAAAGGATCGTTATCACTAGCAATCAACTGTCTGCCAAGTTCTGCTAATTCTTCCTCTGCAGTCTCTCCCTCTATCTCCACTGCCACCTCCTGGCCAAAAGTCCCATTACAACTGGGTAATTGCTCTGGCTTCTCTATTTCCAGCCTCTAGTGGAGCCTGGACCATGCCAATCCCTCCTCAACAACTTTCAGTAGCTTCCTGGCACCTCCAAACGAATCCCCCACTACCTAGCCTGGCGTTCTGGGCCTTTGACCGCCAAGTTCCAGGTGACTTATCTGTCTCAGTCTGCTCCCTCATAAACAACAATAAGCTCAAATATTCACTATCCCCCCAACCCTCAACCTTGTTATGCCTATGTCATCTTCCTGAAGTGCCCACCCTGTATGCCTAAATTTTTCAAGGCCAAGCCCAAACAACATCTTATCTACCCACTCGATCTGACTGACCCTTGACCACCTTCTCTTGTGGCATCAAAACACTGCCTCGATTTTAACCAAACTCACAGATCATCCCCCAAAGAGACTAAATTCCTGAGAGTAGAGACTGTCATTTTCCCTCCAGTCTTTCTCATTTAACCTGGCACAGGGCCTGACACTTGGTGAGCAGAGGAAATACTGGTCAAGAGAGCATACCCACTACTGCTCATGCGTAGAACAAGGGCTCTCAGATTCAGCTGCCGCCGGGAACCAGACAGGACAAATGCATGAAGCTGCCCAGCCAAAGACAATTGGGAATGGTGGGGCCTATGGTAAGCAGGAGTCTTCTTCGTTTTTCTGCCCAAAGTATTAATAACGCTCAGAACGTTATATAAATCACATCTGAAAACTAAACTTGACCTGAAGATCATGAGTTTTAGACTCTGAAATGTGGGTCCAAAATACACCCCTGCATTAAGGTGGTTCTTTAGAGTTTTCAAAGCAATTTTATATCAGCAACTCTATCTCAGAGAAATGAGGTACTTAAGGTGACATAGGAAGGAATCAGTAGCACAAGGCGAGGTCTAACCCATTCAGACTCTGGCCTGGCCTCCTGTCTTCTGAAGGTGATGGGAAGGGGGTCTAAAAAGATGGGCCTCATTCACTTTTTAAAAATTAAGACTACTTGGGGCGCCTGAGTAGCTCAGTCGGTTAAGTATCCGATTTTGGCTCAGGTCATGATCTCATGGCTCGTGGGTTCAAGCCCCGTGTTGGGCTCTGTGCTGACCGTTAGCTGAGAGCCTGGCGCCTGTCTTCAGATTCTGTGTCTCCCTCTCTCTCTGACCCTCCCCTGCTCACGCTGTCTTTCTGTCTCTCAAAAATTAAAAAAATAATAATAAACATTAAAAAAAAATTAAGACTGCTTTTTTAGAACAATATTACATTCACAGCATTGGGGGGAAGGTACAGAGATTTCCTATGTATCCCTTAACTGCCCCCCACACACATGGTCTCTCCATTATCAACATCCATGATGGTGGGATATTACAATTGAAACCTACATTGACACAGTACAATCACCCAAAGTCTGTGATTGACGTTATAGTTCACTCTTGGTATTGTACAGTTTATGGGTTTAGACAAAGGTATAATGACATGTATCCACCATCATGGTATCATAGAGAGTATTTTCTGCCCTAAAAATCCTCTGTCCTCCTATTCATCCCTCCTCCACTGACCCCTGGCAACCACTGATCTTGTTAGTCTCCATAGTTTTGCCTTTTCCATAATGTCATACAGTTGGAATGATACAGTAGGCAGCCTCTTCAGATTGGCTTCTTTCACTTAATAATATGCATTTAAGTTCCCTCCATGTTTCCTTATGGCTCCATAGCTCACTTCCTTTTAGTGCCGAATAATATTCCACTGTCTGGATGTATCACGGTTTATTTATCCATTCACCTACTGAAGGCCACCTTGGTTGCTCCCAAGTTATGAAATTTAGAATAAAACTGCATAAACATCTGTGTGCAGGTTTTTCTGAGGACATAAGTTGTTTTTTTTTTTAATTCCTTTGGGGGAAAAGGAGGAGCCTGACTGCTGGTGTGTCTGGTAAGAGTATGTTTACTTCTGGCCGGTTAAAAACTTTTTTTTCTAATGTGTATTTATTTTTGAGAGAGAGACACACACAGTGCGAGCCGGGGGGGGGGGGCAGAGAGAGTCAGAGATATAGACTCCAAAGCAGGTTCCAGGGTCTGAGCTGTCAGCCCAGAGCCCGACACCAGACTCGAACCCACAAACCGTGAGATCATGACCTGAGCCAAAGTCAGACGCTTAAATTTTTTTTTAATTTTGGAGAGAGAGAGAAAGAGAGGGAGGGAGAGCGAGCTTAACCAATTGAGCCACCCAGGCGCCTGAGCATGTTTGCTTTTGTAAGAAACCCCCAAACCATCTTCCTCAGTGGCTGTACCACTCCCACCAGCAATGAATGTGAGTTCACACTGCTCCACATCCTCCGGCATTTGCTGTGGTCAGTGTTCCGACTTTCAGTCATCTTAATAGACGTGTAGTGTGTAGTAGTACCTCACTGTTGTTTTCATTGGCATTTTCCTGATGATATATGATGTAGAACATCTTTTCAAATGTTTTTCATCTGTATGTCTTCTTTGGTGAGGTGTTTGCTAAGGTTGTTGGCCCATTTTTTAATCAGGGTGTTTTCTTATTACTGTTTTAAGAATTCTTGGAATATTTTTCAATAACAATCCTTTATCAGATTTTTTAAAATAAATATTCTCTTTCAGTCTGTGGCTTGTCTTCTAATTCTCTTGACGTTGTCTTTCACAGAGAAGTTTCTAATTTTATTGAACTCCCTATTATCAATTATTTCTTATATGGATCATGCTTTTGGTGTTGTATCTAAAAAGGCATCGATATCATAGCCAAGGTCATCTAGCTTTTCTCCTATGTTATCTCCTAGGAGTTTCACAGTTTTGCTCTTTACATTTAGGTCTGTGATTCATTTGGAGTTAATTTTTGTGAAGGGATCTAAGGTCTGTGTCCAGACTAACATTTTTGCTTGTGGATGTCCATTTGTTCTTGCTCCATTTGTTGAAAAGACTATTTAATTTTTTTTTAATTTTGGAGAGAGAGAGAAAGAAAGAGAGGGAGGGAGAGCGAGCAGAGGAGAGGGGCAGAGGGAGAGAGAGAATCCTAAGCAGGCTCCAGGCTCAGCATGGAGCCCGACATGGGACTCGATCCCAGTACTCCAGGATCATGACTTGAGCTGAAATCAAGAGTGGGACGCTCAACTGAGCCACCCAGGCACCCTGAAAAGTAGTTACTCCATTGTATTACATTTGTTCCTTTGTCCATATCAGTTGACCATATCATTATGCGTCTATATCTGGGCTGTCTATTCTGTTCTAGTGATCTGCCTATTCTTTTGCCAGTATCAAGCTATCTTGTTTACTGCAGCTTTATAGTAAGTCTTGAAGTCAGATAGTATCAGTCTTCCAACTTTGTTCTCCTTCAATAATATCTTGGCTATCCTGGGTCTTTTGCCTTTTGATACAAACTTTAGAATCTGTTTGTTGATATTTACAAAATAACTCACTGGGATTTTGATTGGGATTGCACCAAATCTATAAATCAAGTTGGGAAGAATTGACATCTTGACAATATTGAGTCAACTGAGATTTGAATATTCATTCAGCCAAGATTTCATTTGGCAAACAATCCCCTTTTCACATGGCTGTTTGAAATATTTTTCATCATTCAGTAATTATCTAGAGTTCTATAAGCCCTGTGACAATGTCCCTCCTCTCAGGGAGCTTATTTTTTAGAGGGGAGGGGGGCAGACAAGAAACAAGGATACAAATAAATCAGTAATTACCGTAAGTGTTGTAAAGAAAGCATGTAATATGGAGTGACTGGGAGTCAAAGGGTTTAATGTCAGGAACTTCTCTGAGGAGGTAACACGTGAACTAAGACCATCATGAAAAGGGAGAGTTAGCCATGAGGAAAAGATGTCAGACAGAGGGAACAGTAAAGATGAAGGGTCTGGAAGCAGAAATTGATGGATGTTTTGGAGCAGGGCATGGTGGCTATAGTATAGCGACAAGGGGTAAATGAGGTTTAAAAAAAAAAGTGGACAGGGGTCATATCTTGTAGGGTTTTTTATTTAACAAAATTTTTTTAACGTTTATTTTTGAGAGACACAGAGACAGAGCGTGAGCAGGGGAAGGGCAGAGAGAGAAGGAGATACAGAATCCAAAGCAGGCTCCAGGCTCTGAGCTGTCAGCACAGAGTCTGACGCAGGGCTCGAACTCACAAACTGTGAGATCACGACTTGAGCCGAAGTTGGCTGCCTAACTGACTGAGCCACCCAGGTGCCCCATTTTTAAAATTTAAGTGTAAAATACACGCTTTGAGGCATATGAAATGTATAAACTTTAAGTGCACAGCTTAGCGAATGTTTCCTCACCCAGATTAAGACATGGGATAGTGGTTAGCAGACTTTTAGTAAAGTACCGGATAGAAAATAGTTGACTTTGTTGGCCTATGGCCTCTGTTGCAACTACTCAGCTCTGGTACTGTACCAGGAAACAGCCATAGATGCCATTTAAATGAATTGGTCTGGTGGAGTACCCCTACTTATGGACAATTTGAATTCTGTATACTTTTCATGTGTCACAGAAGAGCTTATCTTTTCAAAAAATTTTTAACGTTTTATTTATTTTTGAGAGAGAGAGACAACGTGAGCAGGGAGGGTCAGAGAGAGAGAGGGAGACACAGAATCTGAAGACAGACTCCAGGCTCTGAGCTAGCTATCAGCACAGAGCCCGATGGGGGGGCTTGAATCCATGAACCGTGAGATCGTGACCTGAGCCGAAGCCAGATGCTTAACTGACTGAGCCACCCAGGCACCCCAAGAGGCTCCTTCTTTTGATTTTTCCTCAGGCATTTCCAAATGTAAAAACCATTCTTAGACTCATGACTTAGACTCATTGGCATTCTTAGTTTATGGCTGTACAGAAACAGGTGCTAGGTGTGCCTGGGTGGCTCAGTATCTGACTTTGGCTCAGGTCATGATCTCACAGTTTGTGAGTTCGAGGCCTACGTTGGGCTCTGTGCTGACAGCTAGCTCAGAGCCTGGAGCCTGCTTCCAGTTCTGTGTCTCCTTCTCTCTCTGCCCCTCCCCCTCTCATGCTCTGTCTCTCTCTGTATTAAAAATAAATAAAACATTAAAAAAATAATCCAAAGATTAAAAAAAAATTTAAATTTAAGTATAATTAACATAAAATGTTATGTTAGTTTCAGGTGTACAGATTTTTGAATTTTCAACCCAATCATTGCTTTAAGAAAAACAGGGCTCCAAATCAGTGACACAGAGAGATTTGATCAACTCTGAGTAAAATGGGTAAGAGTTAAACTGAGTGGATTAAGAGGAGCTGATTACGAACTTTTTCAGGGCTTCCTAACCCGACTCCTAGGGTGGGCTCTAGATGGTAAATCCTTGTGATTTAGACTGTTTGGCTACGAACCCTGGCTTTGGGCTCTGTCACTGGTTAATCTATGAGCCTCAATTCATTTGTAAAATGGAGTATTGTTGGGATTAAAAGAGAATTAATGCACAAAGTGGTCTCAACAGAAGGTAGCTGTTATTATTCTATTCTGGGATGAGGGTATCTCAAAGGAGTTCTTAACCTAGAAAGTTGGCTAACAAATGGCATATAGGTGCTTGGGAGCTATCGAATACCAACCTTGCCCAAAACGAGGCAGCTCTCTATAAAAGTGGACCGCCTTGGGAATCCAGGGGACCAAGCTCTGCTGCTAATTTGCTTAAAATACCTGACATATTGCTTCAGCTCTCTGGGTGATCTATGAAAAAACGGAGGACTAGTCCGAATTGGCAGCTGCAATGCAGCTCCACTGGCACCTTCTCTGGTGGAGGATAAAGACGCTCTGCCGCGGGGCAAACGCGGAGCCTCCAAGCGGACTACATCTCCCAGCATGCTTTGCGTTTCGGGCAGCGCCCTACGTTAGCACGCGAGCCTTCCCGTTCCTCCAACTTCCAGTTACTGTCTCTCGCGAGAGGACGGGCCGCGCCGGCGGTAGCGATAGAGAGCTGTGGTGGTGGTGGTGGTGGTGTTGGTGGTGGCGGCCGAGACGGCGGCGGCCATTTTGGTGGGGCATCGGAAGAGGCGGCGGCGGTTCGCCGAGAGTAGCGTCTCCCATTTTTTCCACCCACCGTCCGCATCTCTGTGCCGTGAGAGGAAGCAGTGGAAGCGAGACGGCGGCAGTAGCCGCGGGCCCCAGGGGAATTTAAAGGCCGCGAAGGCGGTTGTCAAGAGGGGGCCCTCCCCCCTCCTCGGCGGGAGGGGGGGTGGTGCGCACGCCCCCGAGGACGCAGGTAAGGAGAGGGAGACAAGATGGCGGACGCTCCACAGTTCCCCCTCCCCTGACGGGTGACTGCGCGCGCATCTTTCCGCCACCGCCTCTCCTCCCACCTTCCCGGGGTGCTGCGCGCGCACCTTCGGCCGGGACCCCGGGGCCGGTGCGCGAGGCTGTCGGCGCGCGCCCATAGAGACAGGCTGAGGGGGGCCAGGCCGGCCAGCACTGGGCCCGGGCGCATCTCCTCTCCCCTCCCGCCCGTCTGCGCACGCGTGCCTGAGCGAGCGAGCGAACCCTGAGAGGACGGACCCAGGTGCGCTCCTGCCCGCCCACCGACCCCAGGCCCCCCCTCCCCCAGGGGCGCGCGGGAAGAGGAAGGGGGGCGTGGGATGAGGAGTCGGAGCGCGCGCCCACCATATCCAGTCGATAACCAGGACTTGGCGGCACGAACCCTCCCTTATGTCAGCCTTTCGCGGTCTGGTGTTGAGGGGCACCCTGACGGGTAGGGATAAGAGACTTCCCAGCCTGCAACCCTTGCGTGCGTGGGTTTGGGCTCTGGCGGGAGCCCCCGGGCGGTGCGCGCAGCCGGCTCTCTCCACTTCCAGTCGCGCACGCGCGGGCCCCTCCCCCAGTCTGTCGCGCACGTCGGGTGCGGTGGGAGTCTAGGAGGGGGCGGGGCTATCTTAGGGTTAGTGGCGACTTGGGGCAGAGGTCAGGGGTCATGTCGGGTCAGTCTGTTGTAAGGAGTTGGGAGACAGCGGTGGATCCGTCGGTCAAGAGTTCAAGCGTCCTGGATTCTGGCTAGTTCGGGTCCTGTGGATCTGTTGTGGAGGAAGGAGTGAATCCAAGGCTGCTCCGTGGTTAAACACTGGGGAAACACTTCCGGGCCTTTAGTGGGTTTACTCTGCCGGTTTCCGGGGCACGGTTCTTTGCGGAGCGGTCTTTCTCACTTGTGATTTCTCCTGTAATGTTTCCTGCTGCAGTTCTTGTGTTTGGGGAAGTGTCTCATGGTGCAGGTATAGGAGTTCCGGGGTTCTGCCCTGAGAAAGGGTGGATTCTCCTGTGATTCTGTTTAGCCCTCAGTGGGAAGGAGAGCAGGCTGCCAGGCAGCTAACGTCTTTTTGAGTTTCTGGATGTGACAGGTTTTTTTGTTTGGTTTGCTTTGTTATTTATTCTTTTATTCAATGGTTGTAGTCTTTTATACTTAAGCTTTTTAAACTTTTTTTTTTTTGCTTCACTGTAGTGCTTCTCATCCATCCAGAATTTTATGTCTCTAGGGAGTTGTGTTTTTGCAAACCATGATTTTGCTTTTGTTTTCCTGGAACATGAGCTTTTCTTATTACTGTTTAATTCTCTTGTTTTCAGCCTTTGATTCTGGTATGTTTAAAAGCGTCAAAAGTTATTGTAGAGAAGGCTTTGATGGATGTTGTTGGTAAATGTGGATTAGTTTCTCACTGCTGTTTTCCTTCCTTTCTGTTTGTTTTAGGTGTGATTCCCCTCAGTACGGCGGCACCGTGGAAGTACAGACTTTCACAGGGGGTGTGGTCTCAGCTCACACAGGTGAGGGTTCATATACTGTTCTTTGTGTTGATGCTAATGGAGAGATGTTTAAGATAAGAGAAATTATAAGTCAGTATTTTTGATTTGATAATACTGGTGCAACAGCAAAAATGAGAGTGTGAATAGAGAAGCCTGATCACCCTAGCTCTCCCAACGAGCACATTCTCCACAGTCTTGGCATCAGACTACCTCAGCTTAAGTCTTTCTGTTAGTTCATTAACTACTGTGTGACTTTATGCAAGTTATTTAGATCTCTCTGTGTGCTGACTTTGTAATTTATAAAATCGGGAAACTGTTAGGATGCTTCATTTAGGTTAGGGATCTTTTGTGTATGGTTTTATGTTCAGTATATAGAAGGAAATAAAGATTTATTAAGGTGTGAAAAGTTCTTAGTTTGCAACATAGTTGTGAGGATTATAGAATGTATCAAAGTCAGTACTCAGGAAAATACCACATAGTGGATGCTCAAGAAACATAGGCCATAATCATTGTTCTCTTATAAATTCGTCAACGTTGTTGTGGGGGGTTTTTAGTTTTTTTGGAGAGTCCCTTGCATGTGTGTGTGAGTTGCAGCAGACAGAGGGAGAGAGAGAAAGAGAATCTCAAGCAGGCTCCATGCTCGTGTGGAGCTTGGACGTGGGGATTGATCCCACAACCCTGGATCATGACCTGAGCTGCAGTCAAGAGTTGGACACTCAGGGAGCCTGGGTAGCTCAGTTGGTTAAGCATCGGTCTCTTGATTTCAGCTCAGGTCATGGTCTCATGGTTGGTGAGATTGAGCCTCATGCTATCAGCACAGAGCCTGCTTGGAATTCTTTCTTTCCCTCTTTCTCTGCCTCTCCTCTGCTTGCACTCTCTCTGTCTCTTCAAGTAAGTAAACTTAAAAAGTTAAAAAAAAAAAAAGTTGAATACTCAACCAACTGACCCACCCAGGCACCCCTCTTCTTTTTTTTTTTTTTTTCCCCTTCAAAGATTCACTCATTTTTTAAGATCCCATTTCTACTCTTTTGACCCTACCTAAGGTGCTCCAGAGGCCGGTGGACCTGAGCGGAGGCTGGGACGCCCTAGTGGGCCCCGGGCCCTGGAAGGCGGGTCCCGGTGGCCGGTGGCCCAGAATGAGGCCAGCTCCCAGCATGCCCTGCAGCCGGACGCCAGCCCCTCGGCCAGCAGCAGTGGTGATAACGATCCAGTCATTCTTCAGGCGTCCAAAGAGGAGCCTGGGAGTGGGACCATGCAGAGCAGCCCCTCGCCTGCTCACCCTCAGCTCCCAGTCCTGCAGACACAGGTTTGAAAGTGGGGAGGGCACCTTCTCTGCTTCTGTTTTGTGGGCTATTCGCTCAGATACAGAAGAAATATGGCAAGTTTTAGCCACATTTCCATGATCCTTACTGTCTGTGTTTGGAAAATGTTGGGTGGTCAGCTTGACCATCAAGCTTGTCAGATACATTCTATTTGACATAGTATAATACTGATCTCTTACAGTGTGAAAACCTGAAAAGGGTTGAATTAGGCCAGCTTGGAAAGGGAGGTTGAGACAACATGCTCCTAAGACTGTGAGCTTTGAGAATAGATTAGTTTTTTTTTGGAGTTGGAGCGATATGAGTTATGGATAGTGTGTGGTATTAATTCTTTTCTCATACCAGGAAAGTGCAGGAATAGAAGAAACATGGATTTTGAGAGCAGACATACCTAGGTTTGCGTAGAGTGGCTTTTGATGGCTATGGATTTGATACCTAAAATTTTCCTGAGTAGCTCGGAAATTTTGTGACATACAGTCGTTTGTCATTTAACTGAGATAGGAATTTCGGTGGCACAGTGTGAGGCTAATATGCTGGAGTGGTTTTTAAGAGTTTCCTCACTATCACCATTTTAAGTGAGCCTTTGTTCTCTACTTATTATTGTTTGTGCAGTATCTTGTGAAGTAATAGGTGGGCGTTTGAGAACAGTGACCAACCTCCCTCCCTGCCCCTTCCCTTCCCACCTTCCTGGTAAAGGAAACTCCCAAGATTGATGAAGAATCTAAAGAGGTTTAGGCAATCTTTGTTTTTGTTTTTTAAATGTTTATTCATTTTTGAACGAGCATGAGCTGGGGAGGGGCAGAGACAGAGCAAGACAGGATCCGGAGTGAGCTCTCTGCTGACAGCAGCAAGCTTGATGTGGGGCTCGAACTCAGCGTGAGATCATGACCTGAGCTGAAGTTGGACGCTCAACTAACTGAGCTACCCAGGCACCCCTGTTGCTTTTTTAATATGGTGGTAACTCAAATTTATTTCAATTAGGTGGATCTACCATACTTGCTATGTAAAGGAGGGAAGGATAGGGAGTTGTTTATGTGAGTGAAAGGATCTGAAAGGACCATTAGCATTTGAAGTTATATGCTATACTATTCTTGAATTTGGGAACTATGTAAATGTCAGGCTCTTAACTCCTCTCGCATGCCAGGTATCTGTGAACTTGGCTCTGTTATCTTTAACATCTTATTAAAAGATTGTTCCCGATATTTGTGTTTATAAAGATGAGGTTGATACTTCGCAGTTTTTTCTTGTGAAGATAGAGTGAAATAATGTGTTTAGAACTTCTGGTATAGTGCTAAGCATTCATTTATCTATTTGTTTTTCTAGATGGTGTCGGACGGCATGACAGGCAGCAATCCTGTGTCCCCTGCCTCATCCAGTTCCCCAGCCTCTAGTGGGGCAGGCGGCATCTCTCCCCAGCATATAGCTCAAGATTCCTCTCTGGATGGACCTCCAGGGCCCCCAGATGGTGTCACAGTGCCCTTAGAGGGACTCAGCTTACCTCAGGCTGCTGACCTTGCCAATAAGGGCCCAAAGTGGGAGAAGAGCCATGCTGAGATTGCAGAGCAGGCCAAGCATGTATGTATTGGAAATGCCTATGAAGGTTCTTGGGAGTCTTCCTTCTTTAACTCCTGTGTCCCATGGGCCCTCTACATTTCTTTCCTTGTGGATTTAGAGTATAGGCTCTGTCTTAACGTACGTGATCTTGAGCCAAGTTGTTTGATCTGAGCCTAATTTTCTTTTCTATAAAGTAGACCTGGCGTAATAGTCTATAGATTGTTGTAAGATCTGTGTTAAAGGAGAAAATAGGCATAAAAGTGCTATGTAAACTATAAAGCTCTTAAGATTTACTGGTTTCTGCTTCCCATTTTTGTCTTCTAGTATCTGTTATTTATCCAGTGATAAGCATGGTCTCTAGACCAGCAGCATCAGTATCACTTGGGAAGTTAGAAATGCAGGTTTCTTGGTACCCCTCTTCTACCTATCCATTTAAAGCTTGGGGGGTAGGGTCCAGCATTCTGTTTTAAAAAGCACTCCAGATGATTTTGATGCATGCTTAAATTTGAGAGCCATTGGTCTGATACCCAGGTCTGTTGTGATGTTTCCTTCACTGACAGGCCATTTAGTTCCTGTTTCATTTTTGGCTGTAATTTTCTCTGATTTAGTTTTTGTCAGGAGAGGACAAGTGTAATAATGGCAATGGTCTTTGAGTTTTTAAGTCGCCTCTGTTAAATGAAAAAAATTTCAAGTGCTTTCATATTTTTGCTTAGGAAATTTAACCATTATAGAAAGTATTTTTTGTTGTTGTTGTAAAAACTGTTATTAATCTTTTGTGTATACGTTTTTAGCATTTTCACAAAAATTGTACATTTTTTATAGAAGTATTTTCAAAAAACAAACGGGATTGTGTATGTTGGGCTTTATAACCTATTTCTAAGCACAAATATACTCTTGTGCAAATGGAATTCTATAGTAATGAAGATCCTTTCTATCTAGTCTGTAAGGAAATCTGTATATTCTGTGCTTCTCTGGAGGTTCCCCTTGGATTTTGTTTTTCTAAGTCTTTCCTATATTCAATTTTTTTTAATGTTTAGTTTTTTTTTTTTTTTGAGAGAGAGAGAGAGAGAGAGAGAGAGAGAGAGAGAGAGAGAGACAGAGCATGAGCAGGGCAAGAGCAGAGAGAGAGGGAGACAGAATCAGAAGCAGGTTCCAGGTTCCCAGCTGTCAGCACAGAGCCCAGTGTGGGGCTCAAACTCAAAAACCGCGAGTTCATGACCTGGGCCAAAGTTGGACACTTCACCAACTGATTCACATAGGCACCCCATGTCTTTCCTATATTCATGGGGCATGGAGATCGGAGTGAATTAATGGAAAGAACATGAAATCCGGTGTCTAAAGCCATTAAATGTATTTTGAATTCTCAGCTCTTATCATTTCCTGGTTGTGTGATGAAGTAAATCACTTAATCTCCCTGATCTTTTTTTTTTTTTTCTTATAAATCACCTATGAAGATTGTAATACCTCCTTGCAGTATTGGTATGTGGACTTAAGACAGATGTAAACACTTAGTTCAGACAATGCCTGTACATATTCAGTGCCCAGGAATACAGCTGTGTTCCTGAGGTGGACTTTATGTCCAATAACTTGATCGACCTAATTCTTCCTCATTAGGAGGCTGAGATTGAGACTCGGATTGCTGAGCTGCGTAAGGAGGGTTTCTGGTCACTGAAGAGGCTGCCTAAAGTGCCGGAGCCTCCCCGCCCCAAAGGCCACTGGGACTATCTATGTGAGGAGATGCAATGGCTCTCTGCCGACTTTGCTCAGGAGCGTCGTTGGAAACGGGGTGTGGCCCGTAAGGTATGTCCTCAACTGCACTTACCTTCCTTTTTTTTTTTTTCTTCTAGGTTTCTTTTCCATGAGGATTTGTTGGAAGGGAACCAAACAGAGCAGTGTAGGGTGCTTATTATTGTCTATAGTCTCAGGAGGCAAGCTCTGACTTCCCGAATGTCTTGGACTTGATTATTGTTTTGTTCTTGACATGAGGGGGGGATAGGAGATTGGCCTTGGACTTTTCACTCTGGTTCCTCATTCCCATAGGTTGTGCGTATGGTCATCCGGCACCATGAGGAGCAGCGGCAGAAAGAAGAGCGGGCTCGGAGGGAAGAGCAGGCCAAGCTACGCCGAATCGCTTCCACCATGGCCAAGGATGTCAGGCAGTTCTGGAGCAATGTGGAGAAGGTAAGCAATAGGGATTAGGAAAGGGAAACGCCTTAGGTGTGCTAGGTGGGTAGCATGGTAGCAGGAATGATTGAAACTTCTTGGGAGAGTGAATATTCTAATTTCAAGCAACTCTAATGACTTTTCTGTTTTGTATTGGATTTCTCCAGAGTTGAGTGCCAAGAAGAAAGACAGTGGAAAAATCTGGCCCTGCCTTTGGGGAATGTTAATAGGACTTTTTAAAAAAATTTAATTAATTAACTAATTAATTTTACACTTATTTTTGAGAGACAGAGAGAGACAGAGCTTGAGCGGAAGAAGGGCAGAGAGAAAGGGAGACACAGAATCTGAAGCAGGCTCCAGGCTCTGAGCAAACGTTCAGCACAGAGCCTGATGTGGGGCTCAAACCCATGAACAGTGAGATCATGATCTGAGCTGAAGTCAGATGCTTAACCGACTGAGCCACTCGGGTGCCCCTAATAGGACTTCTTGATCCCTCTAGGCCATCTGTCCTTTGCAGGACATTCAGCATGCTTTTTCTAAACCGTTCAGTGCCATTTACCTGCTTAAATGTTTATATCAAAGTTGTCATTAGTCAAATTGTTCTCCTATATTAAGTTCTGTTGTTTCTCAAGTACTACCAGGTTTCTTTCTGTATTTTAGTTTTGTTTCCTGCCAGTTCTTTTCCTTCTCTTTTCCACTTCAATTGCTTTTTTGTTTTGCACATTGTGGTAGTTTACCTGTGCTCTTTTTGCTGCCAAGCAATGTCTTTCTTTTCATTTCCACTTAGGAAACACCTATTTAGTCTTTAAGATTTAGCTCCAGATACATTTGTAAATCATTCCCTGCTGTCTGAAGTTAAACTGGTTTTTCTCTTTCCTGTGCTCCCTTTGTGCTTTTGCCAGAAGCACCTTTAAAGTCACTTAGGTCTTCCCTCTTGGAAAGCCAGTTCAGGGCCTAGCATATAGAATGCTTCCCTAAATGTTGGATAAAAGAGTATATGAATATTATTTTAGTGACCTGTCCATTTCATGCTGTGGCAGGTGGTGCAGTTCAAGCAACAGTCCCGGTTGGAGGAAAAGCGTAAAAAAGCTCTGGATCTGCACTTGGACTTCATTGTGGGGCAAACTGAAAAGTACTCAGACCTTTTGTCTCAGAGCCTCAACCAGCCACTAGCATCCAGCAAAGCTGGCTCTTCCCCTTGCCTTGGCTCCTCCTCAGCTGCCTCTAGTCCTCCACTCCCAGTTTCCAGGCTGGATGATGAAGGTGTGTGTCCTCTTTGGCTCTGTTACTCTTCCTCATGTACCCTTTCCAGAGCTGAAAACCCACCCTGTGGCTTGCAGGGCCCCGTGGACTTTGTGACCTTGTTCTCCTGCTATAGATGGGGACTTCCAACCCCAAGAGGAGGAGGAAGAGGATGATGAGGAGACGATAGAGGTTGAAGAACAACAGGAAGGCAATGATGCAGAGACCCAGAGGCGTGAGATTGAGCTGCTTCGACGTGAGGGAGAATTGCCATTGGAAGAGCTGCTCCGTTCCCTCCCCCCTCAGCTGCTAGGAGGGCCTTCCAGCCCCCCGAGAACCCCCTCATCTCGTGACAGTGACACTCGAGATGGGCCTGAAGAAGGCGGTGAAGAAGAAGAGCCCTCTCAGGTGTTAAAGGTATAGGGAGAATGGGTAGAGGAAGGGCTCAGAGTGGGAGCAGAGGTTCACGGACTGAGTTCTGGTCTGTAAGATTGTTTGTGGTTTTCAGGAGTCCTCCCTAGTTAAGGGCGATTGGCTCTCACTTAGGGATCCATAGGGAAGATTCTGAATTTGGGGCAAGCTGTATTCTGAGGTGGGCATTTTCTGTTGCTGGAGTGGAAGAGTGTACTCTACTCTTTGATTGCCTTACCATCTTGAAATGATAACTCTGGTTCTTGCCAGTTCTGTGAAATGGTCCTAATACTCCCTAGTGGTTTGTAGGTTTGAACCTGGGATGATAATCTTGAAGTCTTTTCTGGACCTAAGTTCTCTCTTTCTCCATATGTGTGAGCGCATGGGGATGGTGTTGGGGGCCTATGTTTCTTATTTAGCACTTTCACAGGTCCTCCCCCAGGCAGTGGGGCCAGGATTTGGTAGCTGGTGCTGAAAGAAAACCCTTGATTGCATCCTTGCCCTGGGACTGTGCCAGTGGCAGCTGTCACTCAATGGAACAGACAGACTGCTCTGTGACATCATATTCAACATTGTACCTTTCTCCTGCTGCTCTAACCTTAGGTCTTCTTCCTTTACATCTTTTGCCATATAGGTAAAGCCCCCACCCTCTGTCACACAGCGCAACAAACAGCCCTGGCATCCGGATGAGGATGACAAAGAGTTTACTGCCAATGAAGATGAAGGTCAGGCTTGTTCTCTTTATCCTTTTGCCCTTTTCTCTTTGAATTCTCTGAACCTAACATTCATGGTTTCTGTTTCTCTTCCACGTGGATTGTGTCCTATGATGCTATTGCCATTGATTTTGCTTCCTTCTCTTTCCTAGCGGAGGATGAAGAGGATACTATAGCAGCCGAGGAGCAGCTGGAAGGGGAGGTGGATCATGCCATGGAGCTGAGCGAGTTGGCTCGAGAAGGTGACATTCAGCAGACATTTACTCAACATCCCTTTGGTGTCTCCTCTATGCAGAGTGCCAGGGGTAGAGATGAATAAAACACTTTTTATCCCCCTTGGAGGAACTCCAGGTCTAATGACAAAGACAGTTATAAACAAATAATCATAAATAGAATATGAGGACTGTTTGTGATGGAAGTTTGAACAAACTTGTGATATGACAGCTTAGTGGAACTAACATAAGCAGCTTTTTGACTTGAACCTTAAAGAGAGGTTTAGTTTGATACTATCCTTCGCAGCAGGAGGCGGCAGCATCCATAGTTCCAGAGTTGCTGGTGGTGAAAGCAAACTCTTTTGCCTCCCTTCAGACCTGGGCCTAGTAGTGTCTATACGAACTTAGATCAAATGAACTGGTACCACTCAGACCTCCTTTTCTCTTTTGCCCCCTTTCCCTTGAAGCTCCCAAAAGCTTATCCTTCATTTCTTCTCCAGGTGAGCTGTCAATGGAAGAGCTACTGCAGCAGTATGCAGGAGCCTATGCTTCTGATGCCTCTGCCCCAGGCTCTGGGAGTAGTGAAGAGGAAGATGAAGATGAGGTTGAGGCTAACAGCTCTGACTGTGAACCAGAGGGGGCCACAGAAGCTGAAGAGGGTCCTCAAGAGGATAGTAGCAGTCAGTCAGGTGGGTGTGTGGTCTTGGGCACACTGGAGGGGAAACACTGGAGGAGTCGGTATGATGAACACTAAGCCTTTGTTTTGTGCTTCAGAATCTGCTGAGGAGCAGAGTGAGGAGGAGGAAGATGAGCATTCAGAAGAGGAAGAAACAAGCGGAAGTTCAGAATCAGAGGAATCTGAGTCTGAGGAGTCTGAGGAGTCTCAATCGCAGAGCCAAGCAGATGAGGAAGAGGAGGAAGATGATGACTTTGGGGTGGAGTACTTGCTTGCCCGGGATGAAGAGCAGAGTGAGGCAGACGGGGGCAGTGGACCTCCCACCCCAGGGCCTGCCACCACTCTAGGCCCTAAGAAAGAAATTACTGACATCGCTGCAGCAGCTGAAAGTCTGCAGCCCAAGGGTTATACCTTGGCCACTACCCAGGTATTCTCAGGCCCTAGCCTCTGTTTTCTCCTTTCTTGACTTTCCTATTTCTCAGCAACTGATGCCTCATTTCTACCCTGATGCCTCTTTCCTCCCTATCAGGTGAAGACACCCATTCCTTTGCTCCTGCGGGGCCAGCTCCGAGAGTACCAACACATTGGGCTGGACTGGCTGGTTACTATGTATGAGAAGAAGCTTAATGGTATTCTTGCTGATGAGATGGGGCTAGGCAAGACAATCCAGACCATCTCCCTGCTTGCCCACTTGGCCTGTGAAAAAGGTAACAAGGCAGGGCCCTTCATCTTGGGCTCCTCGGCCAGCTCCCTGCAAAGTTTGTTTAATAGTGATTGTAGCTGCAAGGATGGTCAAATACTCACTGTTTTGCTGCTGTCTTAGTAGCTTCATGGACTCTGGTTAGTAACTATGAAGATGCTAGTGGAAGTGCTAGGATTCTTAGGAAGGACCATTAGGACAGAGTGGTCAGGGTTATACCTCAGGAACCAGAACAGAACCCCAAAGTTTGGGGTACCTGGGTGGCTCAGCCAGTTGAGCGTCTGACTTTGGTTCATGTCATTATCTCACGGTTTGTGAGTTTGAGTCCCGTGTCAGGCTCTATGCTGACAGCTCAGAGCCTGGAGCCTACTTTGGATTCTGCATCCCTCTCTTTCTCTCTCTGTTCCTCCCCGGCTCACCCTTTGTCTTTTTCTCAAGAATGAGAGAACATTTTTAAAAAAAAGAACCCCAGAGCTTATATTTCCTTATCATCTCTCATTCTTTTTTTCTCTGCTTAGAATCTTTCTAATCTATTTTATTTTTATTTTTTTTAATTTAATGTTTATTTTTGAGAGAGAGAAAGAGACAGAGTGCAAGTGGGGGAGAGGCAGAGAGAGAGGGAGACAAAGTATCTGAGCCAGACGTGGGGCCTCGAACTGTGAGATCATGACCTGAGTTGCAGTCGGACGCTTAACCAACTGAGCCACCCAGGTGTCCCTTAAAATGGAGGTATAATTGACATACAACATTATGTTTCGGGTATACAACATAATGTTCTGATATTAGTGTGCATTATGAAATGATTAGTACAGTAAGTCTAGTTAACATTCACCACCACACAAAAGTTTTTTTCTTGTGATGAGAACTTTTAAGATCTACTCTCGTAGCAACTTAAATATGCTATTCAGTTTTATTACCTCTAGTCACCATGCTGTACATCTCTTATTCTTTTGCTAAACAGGTAACTGGGGTCCCCATTTGATAATTGTCCCCACCAGTGTGATGCTGAACTGGGAGATGGAGCTGAAACGGTGGTGCCCCAGCTTTAAAATCCTCACTTATTATGGAGCCCAGAAAGAGAGGAAGCTCAAGCGGCAGGTTTGCTCCTCCATGCGATCACTTCGCCCCGCCCCCCTCGGCCCCCCTTGGTGGCTCTTTTACTCTTAGGCCCTTTTCTCAGAGGAGCTCTTTTCCCTACCCTTTCTGTTGCTCTCTTCTCCTGGGACTTTTCCTTTTCTCCCAACCTGATTTATGTCCCTTGAGGACCTTAGTACATCTTCCTTTTCTCCTTTCTTTTTTTTCACCCCACTATCTGGTGCTTTCTCTTAATACCTCACAGGGCTGGACCAAGCCC
The DNA here is from genome assembly GCF_006229205.1 of Suricata suricatta. Lineage (NCBI taxonomy): Eukaryota > Metazoa > Chordata > Mammalia > Carnivora > Herpestidae > Suricata > Suricata suricatta. The sequence goes on from NC_043707.1 coordinate 21,802,450, forward strand.
AATGCCTTCCATGTGTGTATCACATCTTACAAGCTGGTGCTGCAGGACCACCAGGCCTTTCGTCGCAAGAACTGGCGCTATCTCATTCTGGATGAGGCTCAGAACATTAAGAACTTCAAGTCACAGCGCTGGCAATCTCTGCTCAACTTCAACAGGTAGAGATGGCAGTGGGGGTTTGTAGGAGCGTTGACTTGGCCTGAAGGGTGGGATACTTGGAAGGTTGGGACCTTGCTGACCATCTTCGCTCTAACTTCCTCTGTTTATTTGCAGTCAGAGACGCCTACTCCTCACAGGAACTCCCTTGCAGAACAGCCTCATGGAGTTGTGGTCCTTGATGCACTTTTTGATGCCCCATGTCTTCCAGTCTCATCGCGAGTTTAAAGAATGGTTCTCTAACCCACTAACTGGCATGATTGAGGGCAGTCAGGAGTACAATGAAGGTCTAGTTAAACGCCTCCACAAGGTAGGGTCTGTAACAGTTTGTCAGGGGTATTGGGAATGACCAACTAAGGGCAATACCTAGAAAACCTTTATGGAGAGGACATCATTGCTGGGCTAAATTCACTGTTGTCAAGTAGCAGTGTTCTAGTGACTAACCCATCGCCAAGTTGAGTGACCTTATGTTAGTCATCATTTTACTTGTTATTTGCCTAATGGTGACATTTCTGTCTTTATTCTCTGAGTAAGAATGACATTGCTGATCAGTCCTTAGGTTGTTTTTTCTTTCTGGGCTTTCCTCAACTTTTATTGGGCTCTCTTTATCTCTTTTTCCTTTTTTTTTTTGTTTTTTTTCTTTTGGCTCCTCTTCCTTTGCCCACCTTTTAAGTAACATCTCTCAGTAATCTCATCTTTACTTTTTGTCTCACTAGACATATCTTAAGGCTTAAAGACTCTGCAATTTGTATTTTTGTTTTCGTGACTCTCTAGGCCAGTCAACCTGTATTTAATTTCTGACTTGATATCTTCTTCTTTTTTTTTTTTTTTTTTTTTTTTTTTTTGAGAGACAGAGACAGCATGAGCAGGGGAGGGTCAGAGAGAGAGAGGGAGACACAGAATCTAAAGACAGGCTCCAGGCCCTGAGCTAGCTGTCAGCACAGAGCCCGACGCAGGGCTCGAACCCACAAACTGTGAGATCATGACCTGAGCCGAAGCTGGACGCTTAACCGACTGAGCCATCCAGGCGCCCCCTGACTTGATATCTTTAATTGAAAGTTTGCTTTGAACTCATTCTATTCTAAGCCAAACATCTCAAGTCATCTTTAGCTATATCTCTTTCTTTCATTTTATTCCTATTTTTTATTTTTTCCATGGCAATTTAAAAACTATGTCCTGGGGCTCCTGGGTGGCTTCGTTGGTTGAGTGTCTGACTTTGACTTAGGTCATGGTTTCATGGTTCATGGGTTTGAGCCCCTCATTGGGCTTCACACTGGTGATGTGGAGCCTGTTTGGGATTCTCTCTCTCTCTCTCTCTCTCTCTCTGCCCCTATGCCACATTCCCTCTTTTGAACATAAATAATATGAACTTTAAGAACATTTTTTAAATGAATAAATAAAAGTAAAATAAAGAGTATGTTCTATCAGATTTTACCCCTTGGAATTTTCAGATTTGCCTTTTTTATGGTGTCACTGCCACAATTTTTGTTTTCAGCTTCCTGCCTGGATTTACTTTCATAATATTACAGATTTACAGTTACCCCTTGAAATGTAATTTGAGTCGTCCCTCTTACAGAGTTGGTTGCTCTGCCCTCATTGTTTTTGTAATCTCTTAAGGTTGGTATCATCATCATCTTTTTGTGTATCTCCTTCAGCAGATAGTAAAGTCCTGGGAAGAGGGCTTACATTTGACTCATCTTTGTGTGATTGGTTCCTGACATGCTTCATGAGTGTTTACTGAAGGGTGAAGCCAGTGCTCTGCTGGTCATCAGGCCATGACCCAGCTAGAGGGGCTAGGCTTGGGCTTAGTGCCCATTTTTCTCCTGTCAGCCTCCTGCTTACTTGCTTTTAGGTTTTGCGGCCTTTTTTGCTGCGCCGAGTTAAGGTGGATGTTGAGAAGCAGATGCCTAAAAAATATGAGCATGTTATCCGCTGCCGGCTCTCCAAGCGCCAACGATGTCTCTATGACGACTTCATGGCACAGACCACGTAAGGGAGGACAGAGGGTGGGCCCTGTGACCCTGTGTTAGAATAGATGTGACTGTCAGGATGCTCCATGTATTTTTTCCTCTCTCCCAGAACTAAGGAGACACTAGCCACGGGCCATTTCATGAGTGTCATCAACATTTTGATGCAGCTGCGAAAAGTCTGCAACCATCCAAACCTGTTTGACCCTCGACCTGTTACTTCCCCCTTCATCACCCCTGGAATCTGCTTCAGCACCGCCTCTCTGGTGCTAAGGGCCACTGATGTCCACCCTCTCCAGGTAAGTAGTTGCTCCCAAGATTACTGGCCCTACTCCAGCCCTACATCTTTTTCTTTAGGCTGCAGTCTGACATTTTGCATCCTTACCTCCCTGTAATCTCAGCACTGTTTCCTTAGTTTCGTTGTTTTCTAGCTGTGTGATTTTGGGCAAGCTAATTATTAATTTCTAATCCTAAATTTGCTTACCCTTGAAAGTATTGAGTGTAAGGCCTATTATCTGTGGTATGTTTGTGAAAATTGCGTTAATATTTTTGAAAGTGTAGTATATTAGTAATACTTGAAACATTATTTTATTTTCCTGTTTCTTTCCCTCTTTTTGATCACCCCTCCCCCCCAAACATTTGGTTTTATTATGGTAAAATACCCAACAGAATTTGCCATCTTAACCATTTTAAAGCATATAGGTAGTGGCATGAGTATAATCACATTGTTATGCAAACACCGCCACCATCCATCTTCAAAACTTTTTTGATCTTTCCAAATTGAAACACTATATACACTAGTAACTCCACATTCTCCCCTTTTCCCAGCCTTTGGCAGCAACCACTGTACTTTATATAAGTTTGACTATTAAATAGAACCATACATTATTTGTTCTGTTGTGACTGGTTTATTTCACTTGGAATATCTTCCAGGTTCATCCATGTTGTAGCATGTGTCAGAATTTCCTTCTTTGTTAAAGCTGGAAAATTCTGTTTTGCTCTTTACATATCTGTGTTTAGTCACACACATGCGTGCATGTATATTTCATTTTGTTTATCTGTTTATTCATGAAGGGACAATTGGGTTATTTTCATCTTTTTGTTATTATAAATAATGTTACCAGGAACATGGGTGTACAGTTATCAGTTTGAGTCCCTACACTCAATTCTTTGGGTACATATCCAGACATGGAATTTCTGGATCATATGGTAGTTTTATCTTTAATTTTTTGAGGAACTTCCTTAGTGTTTTCTGTAGTGCCTTCTCCATTTCACATTCCCACCAGTAGTGCACAAAGGTTCTGATTTATCCACATCATTGCCAGCACCTGTTATTTTCTGATTTGTTACAATAGCTATCTTTTTAACGGGTGTGAGGTGGTAGTACCTCATTGTGGTTTTTATTTGCATTTCCTAATGATTAGTAACGTTGAGCATCTTTTCACATGCTTACTGTACATTTCCTTTGGAGAAAGTCTGGTCAAGATAATTGCCAATTTTTTAATTGGACAATTTCTAAACTACATTTAGTTGAGTTGTAGGAATTCTTTATATGTTCTGGATATTAACCCTTATCAGGTACGGCATTTGCAAATATTTTGTCCCATTCTATGGCTCATCTTTTCATTCTGTTGGTAGTATACTTTGATGTGGTCCAGTTTATCGGTTTTTTTGTTGTTGTTGCCTTTGCTGTTGGTGTCATATCCAAGAAATCATTGCATATTGTTCCCTTTGACATTGTGCTTTTGTATTCCTTCTTGTACCAGCGGATAGACATGGGTCGGTTTGATCTTATTGGCCTGGAGGCTCGTGTCTCTAGATATGAGGCTGACACATTTCTACCCCGGCACCGCCTCTCCCGCCGGGTACTGCTAGAGGTGGCTACTGCTCCTGACCCCCCACCCCGGCCCAAGCCAGTCAAGATGAAGGTCAACAGGTACTGGGGCTGAGGGATAAAGGGATGGGTTTCTAGAAAAAGTGGCTAAAGCTGGCTGGGGGCAGAAATTGGGGTGGAAAGGAGAGAGTTGGAGGCTAGGCTGGAATGTTTGTGGGATGGATGCAAAATATTGTGAAGGAGTTGCAGGGAGAGAATAATTAGAAGAGGGTCCTGGAGGGGCCCTTGTGTTTGTCACTGATCTTTCCTTTCTCTACTTGGTGCTTTTCGGTTATCTCGAATTTCTATCTTTCTCATTTGTGTCTTTTTCCTTTACTCCTTTTGCTTTTCTTATCTTGTCATATATTTCTGCCTCATCTTCCTTGTTCTTTTAATTTCCTGTACCTTATTCTCCTTCCCTCCCTACCCATGCTCTTCCTTTTGTCCTCATAGGATGCTGCAGCCAGTGCCCAAGCAAGAAGGCCGTACAGTGGTGGTGGTGAACAGCCCAAGAAACCCCGTGGGCCCTGTACCAGTCCGACCCCCTCCTGGCCCTGAACTCTCCACACAGCCCAGCCCTGGCCCAACCCCCCCAGTGCTGCCAGCGCCACTGATGGTGTCAGCCTCACCTGTTGGGCCCCCACTCATTCCGCCATCACGGCCTCCTGGCCCTGTTCTGTTGCCCCCACTGCAGCCAAACAGTGGGCCTCTGCCCCAGGGTGAGTTACCGGGGGCCAAGTTGTTGGGGGATACCTCATCTAGATTATTGAAATGGGGAAAGAAGTAATGAAATTGGACTGTTGAGGAAGCTGGATTGGAGACGGGCATGGTGTTTGATGGGTTTGGCAGCATGTAAGGAGGCTTCTGGGAGCAGGCTAAGGCTCTAGTCAAGGTATATCTGACAGGTGTTTGTTTTGTGTCTGCAGTGTTGCCATCCCCCCTGGGGGTCCTGAGTGGGACCTCAAGGCCTCCTACACCAACCCTGTCCCTGAAGCCAGCCCCACCTGCTCCTGTTCGCCTGAGCCCTGCCCCACCTCCAGGCTCATCCAGCTTGTTGAAGCCCCTGACAGTGCCACCGGGCTACACTTTCCCTTCCGCTGCCACAACCACCTCTACTGCCACAGCCGCTGCTCCCACCACGGCAGTGCCAACTACTGCTCCTGCGCCACAGCGCCTCATCCTGTCTCCTGATATGCAGGCTCGCCTGCCCTGTAAGTTCTCAGGGGTCTGTGAGTGAAAGACTTGAGATGGGAGGAAGGTTTATGTGCCAAAGGGTTGGAGAAAAGCTGGGAAACGTGAAAGGAAATTCTGGGTAGCTAACATACATAAAGCATTCTGCCATACACTGGAAATTCGTAATCAAGTAAGAACTGTCAGGGAGTCCTGAGGCTGGTAAGGGAGATGACACAGAGATGAGTAAATTGTGATAAACGTAGCAGTAGAAAGTTATTTAGGGTAAAATGGCAACATGGAGTTGGGAGTGCTGATTAGCTCAGTATGGTGTCAGACCATTAGAGGTTGTAAGGAGATTGCTAGGCAAACAACTGAGATTGGAAAGAGTAGCACATCAGAGGCTGAGTTTATTGGAATGTGGTAAATTGAAGGGGAGGATTGGAGGAACTGGAGACTTGTGCCTCATCAGGCGAAGTGGCATTAGAGTGACCCCTGTGTACATTAGACCCCTTCTTTGTTCCTAGCAGGCGAAGTGGTCAGCATTGGGCAGTTGGCCTCACTGGCACAGCGTCCAGTGGCTAGTGCAGGGGGAAGCAAACCTCTCACCTTCCAGATCCAGGGCAACAAGCTGACTTTGACTGGTGCGCAGGTGCGCCAGCTTGCTGTGGGGCAGCCCCGCCCGCTGCAAAGTAGGTAAAACCCATCCCCTGTCCTGCCTTTTTTCTCCTCTTCCTTGTCTCTGTTTTTGTTGCTATTTTCAAACGTCAGCCTTTATGTTTCTGTCCCTAGCTTTTGGTGGGTGGGGCCAAGGGGAATGTTTAGAAGGGATCTTTTGAAAAAGGGATGAGGTCATTCTAGAGAAGTTATGCTCTCTCTGTTTTTTCCTTTTCCTCTTGCCCTTGCCTCTACCCTCCTCCGGCTGATAGCTGCTTCTCTTTCTTTCTCTCTTCCCTTAACCCAGGGAATGTGGTGCACCTGGTGTCAGCAGGGGGGCAGCACCACCTCATCAGCCAGCCTGCCCATGTGGCTCTCATCCAGGCCGTGGCCCCGACCCCTGGCCCCACCCCTGTCTCTGTGCTGCCTTCTTCGACCCCCAGCACCACCCTTCCCCCCACTGGCCTCAGCCTTCCGCTTGCTGCTAACCAGGGTGAGGCGCCTGGCCTTCCTACTTACTTAGCCCTTGCTGGCCTTGGTCCTTTCAGGCACGTCCTGGGCTACTATCTGTACAGCCTTTCCTAAATGTCGTTTTCCTTTGTCAGTATCTCCAGTATCTGTCTGCTGCCCTCTCCTGCCCCTGGACTTCTTCCATCCTTTGGGTCTCTTGTTTCTTTTCTACCTTCCCCTCAATGTAGCTTCCTCTTGCAGTGCCACCAACCATGGTGAATAATACAGGCGTGGTGAAGATTGTAGTGAGACAGGCCCCTCGGGATGGACTGACTCCTGTTCCTCCGTTGGCTCCAGCACCCCGGCCTCCAAGCTCTGGGCTTCCAGCTGTGTTGACTCCACGCCCCACGTTAACCCCTGGCCGGCTACCCACACCTACTCTGGGTACTGCCCGGGCCGCCATCCCCACGTCCACTCTGGTGAGGCCCCTTCTCAAGCTGGTCCACAGTCCTTCGCCTGAAGTCAGTGGTGAGTCCAGGTGGCTAAGTGCAGATGTTTTTGCCAGGAATGGAGATAGGGTGGCCCCGAGGATTTTTTAGTCGAAACAGATTCCTTGTTTATCAGCAGACTGACTTGCTTTGTAGTGGGCCCCAGAACTAGGCTGCTGAGCCCTTGCCTCAGTTTAGAATTTACTTCTTAGAATATTGGAGGGAAAGGAAATGTTAAATTGTCAGATTCCTTGAATCTTTGACCGCATGGTATGGGAGTGAAGGTTTTCTGGGAAACACATGAAGTGTGGGGGTAAGGGAAAGGGTGGGACAGGGTAAAAGGGCAAGAAAAGAATTCTGGGGTTAACTCATGCTCTGTCTCCACAGCTTCAGCACCCGGAGCTGCTCCCTTGACCATCTCTTCTCCTCTCCCTGTGCAGTCCCCGCTCCCTGGGCCAGCTTCTCCAATGCCGGTTCCCAATTCCTCTCCCCTTGCTAGTCCTGTGTCTTCTACAGTTCCTGTCCCAGTGTCATCTTCACTTCCCATCTCTGTCTCCACCACGCCTCCTGCCCCGGCCTCAGCTCCACTCACCATTCCCATGTCAGCCTCCTTGCCTGTTTCGGCCTCCAGCCCGGCTCTGTTGACCAATGTGACTCCAACACTGGCATCTGTTGTCTCAGCGACTCCTGGACCTCCTTCTTTGGCACCAGCTGGGGCTTCCCCGTCAGCGACAGCTTTGACTCTGGGTTTGGCCACAACTCCATCTCTGTCTTCATCTCAGGCAACTGGTCACCCTCTGTTGTTGGCTCCAGCCTCTTCACATGTTCCAGGGTTGAACTCAGCCGTGGCCCCAGCATGTTCACCTGTATTGGTACCAGCTTCTGCTCTGGCCAACCCTTTTCCGGCAGCACCAAATCCAGCTCCAGCTCAGGCTTCCCTTCTGGCTCCAGCACCTTCTGCATCTCAGGCTCTAGCCACCTCTCTGGCTCCCATGGTGGCCCCACAGACAGCAATCCTGGCTCCTCCAGCTCCTTCTCTGGCTCCTCTTCCAGTCCTGGCCCCATCGCCAGGTCCTGCTCCTGTCCTGGCTCCATCGCAGACTCCGGTTCCAGTTCTGGCTTCTTCATCTACTCCAGGAACTCCTTTACCTTCAGCTTCTTCACTGGTGCCAGCCCCAGCTCCTGTGTTGGCTCCATCATCAACTCAGACTATGGTACCAGCCCCTGTTCCGTCACCTCTCCCAAGCCCGGCTTCTACGCAGACACTGGCCTTAGCCCCAGCTCTAGCATCAACACTTGGGGGCTCATCTCCATCTCAGACCCTCTCTTTGGGAACAGGGAACCCTCAGGGGCCTTTTCCAGCTCAGACATTGTCATTGACTCCTGCGTCATCCCTAGTACCAACTCCAGCCCAGACACTGTCTTTGGCACCAGGACCACCACTGGGTCCATCTCAGACGCTGTCTCTGGCTCCCCCTTTGACTCCAGTTTCTCCAATGGGCCCAGCCCCAGCTCACATGCTGACTTTGGCTCCGGTATCGTCATCTGCTTCACTCCTGACCCCAGCTTCAGTGCAAACATTGACCTTGAGCCCTGCCCCAGTTCCGGTGCCCACCTTGGGTCCAGCTGCAGCCCAGACTCTGGCACTGGCCCCAGTCTCAACACAAGCCCCAGCTTCCCAGGCATCCTCCCTTGTGGTTTCGGCATCTGGCGCTGCTCCCTTGCCTGTCACCATGGTATCCCGGCTGCCTGTTGCCAAGGATGAGCCTGAGACACTGACGTTGCGCCCTGGTCCCCCTAGCCCTCCTTCCACTGCTACCTCGTTCAGTGGTCCCCGGCCTCGACGCCAACCCCCACCACCACCTCGTTCCCCTTTCTATCTGGTAAGTTTTACTGCCTCAAAGGAGAGGGAAGGCAGTTGGGTTTCTTTGGAGTGTTGGTAGAGTGAATGGAACAGAACAATGTCATCTTTATCTTGGTAAATTACAAAGCCTAGTTTTGTAGACCTGATGCTTGTATACGTGGTTGGACAAGTCCCTTCGCTTCCCTGGGCTTGTGCACTTATCTGTATAATGGGAATAATAATCCATAATCTGGCATGGTGGCTCAGTCACCTGGGTGGCTCAGTCAGTTAAACATCCGACTTTGGCTCAGGTCATGATCTTACTATTTGTGGGTTCAGGCCCTACATTGGGCTCTGTGCTGACAGCTCAGAGCCTGGAGCCTGCTTCAGATTCTGTGTCTCCCTCTCTCTGCCCCTCCCCTGCTTGTACTCTGTCTCTCTTTCAAAAATAAACAATTAAAAAATAATAATCCATATTCTTGTTAAAAAAATTTTTTTTAATGTTTTTTATTTATTTTTTGATACAGAGAGAGACAGAGCATGAGAGGGGGAGGGGCAGAGAGAGAGAAGGAGACACAGACATGGAAGCAGGCCCCAGGTTCTGAGCCAGCTGTCAGCACAGAGCCCGACGCGGGGCTCGAACCCATGAACGTGAGATCTGACCTGAGCCGAAGTCGGAGGCCCAACCGACTGAGCCACCCAGGCGCCCCTAATAATCCATATTCTGCCTTTCTCAGAGGAATCCCTGAGGACTTAATGTGCTTTTATTTATTTAAGAAAAATAAATTATTTATCTTGAGAGTTAGAGTGCACACAGGGAGAGAGAGAGAGAGAGAGAGAGAGAGAGAGAGAATCCCAAACAGGCTCCACACTGTCAGTACAAAGCCTGATGTGGGGCTTGAACTCACAAACGATGAGATCATGACCTGAGCTGAAATCAAGAGTCAGATTGCCTACCAACTGAGCCACCCAGGGGCCTCCTCCCTAATGTGCTTTTACAACTATGAATTACTGATATGTTCAGGCTGCCTTGTTACTGTTGGTCTCTTTGCTACTTGCTTACTCTTGAGTTAGTGTTGGCATCTAATTGCCCCATTTTACAGATGAAGAAACTAGCCCACTAAAAAATGTTACAAAGGTTACATGACTTGTGAGAACTCAGATGTGCTGACTCCATTGCTTTCTGCTCTCTGCACAGGAGGCATCCCTCAGAGAGACTGTTCTTGGTTGTTAAAACCATTGCAATTGTTAAGTATTTGAATTTCTGAGGGAATTCATGGAATGCAGTTTCCTAAAGATGAACTTCTGACTGATGGTTATCTTTTGTATATATATATTTTTTAACTTCCATGGTAATTAAGTGGGCAATAAAAGAACTCTGTTTCCTGTCCTTTCATGAGCTTTGTGGTAGCTGGTTTTTTCCTGTTTTATATATATATATATATATATGGTTCTGTATATGTTTGGTTAACTTCGATTTACAGTTCAAGTGAGTAAATTATGCAGGAACGAATAGGAAGAAAGATTTAGGGACTCGTTCTAGGCCTTCTTTGTCATTTTCTCCTTTTCTTTCTTCTTTTTTTTAGTTTATTTAGAGAGAGATGGAGTGGGAGAGGGGCAGAAAGGGGGAGAGAGAGAATCTCAAGCAAGTTCTGTGCTGTTCAGCGCAAAGCCCGATGTTGGACTCAAACTCACAAACTGTGAGATCATGACCTGAGCCAAAATCAAGTCAGAGGCTTAACCAACTGAGCCACCCAGGTGCTCCTCCCTTTATTCTCAGAGCTGCTTTTTCTTCTTTGCCTTAGCCCCAGTCCCCCACTCCATCAGTGCCAGACTCCACCTTTTGTCTTTTTCTAATGCTGCTAGGTTGGTCTGGCTTGTTGAAAGTAGAAGAGAGCTAGATCCTAGCCCAAGGATGGCACCCCTATGGTCTGTGCTAAATTTTAGTTGCTCTCCAAGTAGGTAAAAGCTTAACACTGTTTTTCTTCAAACAATTTTGAGATAAAGATCACATACCTTACAGCTAAACCATGTAAAATGTACAGTTTAGTGGCTTTTAGTATGTTCACATATATACAACCATCACTGCAGTCAACTTTAAAACATTTGCATGTTCCTAAAAAGAAACCCCATATCCTTAGCCATCGTCTTCTAGCCATTCCATCTCTCCTCACCTTTGGCAACTGTTAGTCTTTCTGTGTCTTTAGATTTGCCTCTGGAGTCATATGGTATATGGTCTTTTGTGACTGGCTGGCTTTTTTCATTTAGCTTAAGGTTTTTGAGGTTCATCCACCTTGTAGCATATTTTGGTACTTAATTTTTTTATTGTTGAATAATATTCTATTGTATGGATATACATTTAATGTTTATCAATTGATGGGAACACGAATTATTTTTATGTTTTGGCTTTTATGAATACTGCTATGAACATTCACGTTTAAGATTTTGTGTCCTTTGTATGCTTTCAATTCTATGGACATGTGCCTAGGAACAGAATTGCTGGGTCAGGTAGTTTGAAAGACTACCAAACTTTTTCAAAGCAGCTGTACCACCTTGCGTTCCCACTGGTAGCCTATAAGGGTTTCAGGTTCCCCACATCTTTGCCACCACTTATTACAGCTATCCTAGTGGATGTGAAGTGGTATCTTGTGGTTTTGATTTGTGTTTTCCTAATGGCTAAAGATGCTGAGCATCTTTTCAGTAGTTGGCCATTTGTGTATCTTCTCTGAAGAATTGTTAAGATATTCAGATTCTTTGCCTTATTTATTTTTATTTTTTTTAACGTTTATTTTTGAGGGGGAGAGAGCAGATGAGGGAGAGGCAGTGAGAGGGAGAGACACAGAATTTGAAGCAGGCTCCAGGCTCTGAGTTGTAAGCATAGAGCCTGATGCAGGGTTCATACTCGTGAACTGCGAGATCATGACCTGAATGAAAGTGGGATGCTAACCAACTGAGCCACCCAAGCACCCCTTAACTTTTATTTTTTATTTTTATAATTTTTTAATTACTTTTTTTTTTAAGTAAGCTCTATACCCAATGTGGGTTTGAACTCATGACCCTGCAGCCAAATGTCACATGCTATACCAACTGAGCCAGCCACGTACCTCTGCATGGGTTATTTATTGGGTTATTTTGTATTTGAAAGAGTTCTTTGTATATTCTGGATACAAATAGCTTTTCAGAAATGTGATTTGCAAATGTTTTCTTCTTTGCTACTACTCTTGAGACCTGGCCTGTTCTGCTAGGATGCTTTCCTTTTTCACTTTGATCACCAGGAGCTGAGAGGTCAAGTTTAAAGGGAGTAGTCAAGAAGGGAGATTTGGGATGCTACTTTTTTTCAGGATTATCTGCTAGCATTTAACCTCCTTCCTTTGTTCATTCTAATAACTATTTATTGAGAGCCTACTAGGTGCCAGATAACTGAGCTAGGTAGTGGGTAATAATAGTGAGCAAGATCAAATATGTTTCGTGTTAATAGGCGGTTACAGTTTTGTGGGTAGGAAACGTTAATCAAAGAATCATACAAATGTGGTAAGTGCTGCAAAAAAAAAGAATTCTGTCATAGCTGGTGCACTAGAAATAGTAGTGATGGGAAATAACTGGATCAAAGTCCTACAGATTTCATATCTGCCAGGGACTCCCCTTTTCTCTCTTAGGCTGGTGATACCTAGATGTTTGATTAGCTGTTCCCATCCTACTCGATTCCAGTTTGGCCCTTGGCAGAAACCTGCCATGCATTTGCTTAGCTACTCTGTGTCCTGTTCAGTAATTTGAGGAAGGCTTTTAATAATTATTTTGGATCCACTTCAAGAAGGTAAATTAACTTGAGTGTTGCAGAGTTACTTAAAATTCCCAGAAATTCTCTATTTTATAAGCTTGTTATATATGCAGGTCTAAATTTTGAATATTGAGGCATTCTGCCTTGGTAGCATACAAGGGAAGATCAGTTTTTTCTTGCAGAGAAATTACTTCATTTAACATTATGAAAAGTGTAACATCATTATTGATAATTTGGAAAACCACTGAAAACATAATGTAATTTTGAGTCTTATGGTTTACATAGATTATGTTTAATTCTGGGAGGAATGGTCAGGTTTTCTATGAGAACACTGATTACTTTTTACTTTTCTGTGTGTGTGTGTGTGTATGTGTGTGTGTTTCCTTATCCCCAGGAATCTCTGGAGGAAAAGCGGAAGCGACAGCGGTCTGAACGCTTGGAACGGATTTTCCAACTTAGTGAGGCTCATGGGGCCCTGGCACCTGTGTATGGGACTGAAGTCCTGGATTTCTGTACCCTGCCCCAACCTGTTGCCAGCCCCATCGGCCCTCGTTCTCCTGGCCCCAGCCACCCAACCTTTTGGACTTATACCGAGGCTGCCCGCCAGGCTGTCCTGTTTCCCCAGCAACGACTAGACCAGCTGTCAGAAATCATTGAGAGGTTGGCAGGGCTAAGTGCTAATGGGAAGCGGGTCTTGGGGCCTCTGAGTGGATATAGTGGTTAGGGCTGGTGAAGGTGCACTTCTGGGGCCTTTCAGAATTCCATCTTTTATACCGCTTGCCTTCTTTTTTCACAGGTTCATCTTTGTCATGCCTCCTGTGGAGGCACCACCCCCTTCCCTGCATGCCTGCCACCCACCTCCTTGGCTGGCCCCGCGTCAGGCAGCCTTCCAGGAGCAATTGGCCTGTGAGCTCTGGCCCCGGGCTCGCCCCTTGCACCGTATTGTGTGTAACATGCGCACCCAATTCCCTGACTTGAGGCTCATCCAGTATGATTGTGGTAAGTTCATTGGCCAGTGAGGATCCCTTCATCTTTTTCCCTGTTTTAGTAGGAAGACTGCTATATTAGAGGACTGCTGTGCATAAGGTCTTTGTGAATTTCATTAAACATTAGACAGATGTTCAGGTTATAGTTATAGACAAGATGGAGAAATGTAGGCCTTATGCTGTATTCTTGGCATTCATGACTGATGAAAGTTGAAAAATGTGTGCTAACTCATTTATTCATTTTGAATATTTTGTGAGTATCTGTTGTATTTTGGTAACCATTTGGGATACAATGGTAGATAAGATAGTGCAAAATAGAGTTTTCAGATTCATAGGGACAGGTGTGTGATGGTACAAGACTGCATGGTAAGTAGTAAGTTTTCTTTTGGGAAAACGCAAGGAACTTTTTTCTTGTCTTTGGTTAGGATGCATTTGACTGCAGCTAAGAGAAAACTGACCAATAGTGGCTTAAACCACAAGGACATTTATTGTTTACTTAATGAGAAATTCTGAGAATAGTGGCATATGACTGGTTCAGCCTACTGTTGTCTTCATGGACCCAGGCACATTGTGGTCTTCTCCCTTGCCTGTCATCCTTAGCTTTTATCTTTGTGGTCTCATGTTTATTCCTTTATGATCCTGCCATTGCTGCCAAGACTCCAATGAGCACAGCAATGCTTTGAGCAGGAAGCAGGGGTTGAGATGAAAGACTCTTAGCAAGTTTCCTTTTTTTTTTTTTTTTTTAAGGGGTGGGGGGGCTAAGGAGAAAGTTCTCCCCATTGACTGTGCTTCACAACTTAATGGCTTAAATTGGGGCATTTGCTTATCCCTAAATTAATCACTAAAAAAGGAAAAATGGCAAAGAGAAACTGTGGCTTATTTAGACCAGTCATGATTTATCTTTTAGGGTTGGGGTGGGGCTTGTTTTCCCTGGGATCAAGGGATTTCTGCCAGGTGTCCACAGTGTTTAATCAGGTTCTGTTAAGTAAGACTGTCTTTTGGACACAGTAGTGAATTGTTTATGTCACAATGCTGCAGAGATAATTCTTTCTTTTTATTTAAACTATTTATTTTGAGAAAGAGAGAGCATAAGCAAGGGGGGTGGAGGGGAGAGGAGAGAAAGAGAATCCCAAGCAGGCTCCTCTGTCAGTGCAGAGCTCCACAAAATGAGATCACAACCTGAGCCAGAATCAAGAGTTGGATGCCTAACAGACTTGAGCCACCAAGGCGCCCCTGATATTTCTGTAGTAAAATGTTTGGAGATTTCCTAAATGCCTTAGAATATCAGATAAATTTTTTTATCAGTATGTACTAATATTTTTTTATTAAAAAAAATTTTTTTTTTGAGGGCAAGAGAGACAGAGCATGAGCAGAGGAGGGGCAGAGAGAGAGAGAGACACACAGAATCCAAGGCGGACTCCAGGCTCTGAGCTGTCCTGCACAAGCCTGACGTGGGCTCAAACTCACAGACTGTGAGATCATAGTCGGATACTTAACTGAGCCACCCAGGCGCCTTTCATTAAATATTTTAGTAAAAAAATAATTTTGTAACATTTGAACCTCTTTAGAGTAGATTAATTGAAAGTCTGTTCAAAGCATTCAAAATGACTAAATGGAAACCTTATAGAAGTTACTTTTGTGTCTGATGGGAGGTTGAACTAGATATCCTCTCTTCATGGTTCTGATCTCAGTGCTCGTAATCCCTGTATGTAAGCCATGACTGCCAGCTGATTTTGTTGACATCTGTCCTATAAATCTGTCTTGTGTTTCAGCTGGCATAACTCAATGTAGTACTTAAGGATCTCCTGCTCATACACAATTGAGGGATCCTTTTTTCCCCCACGTGTCTGTATGTTAATCCTACCTCCGGTTAGACCCAGAAAAGTTAGGTCCAAGAAAGGAGCAGACCAAAGGGGACTTTTTTTTTTTTTAATGTTTTTATTTATTTTTGAGAGAGAGAGAGAGAGAGAGAGAGAGACAGCATGAGCAGGGGAGGGTCAGAGGGAGAAGGAGTCACAGGATCTGAAGACAGGCTCCAGGCTCTGAGCTAGCTGTCAGCACAGAGCCTGATGCAGGGCTCAAACCCACGAACCGAGAGATCATGACCTGAGCCAAAGTTGGACGCTTAACCGACTGTGCCACCCAAGCGCCCGCCCCCCCAAGGGGACTTCTTAAGGGAAGAAAATAAAGTTAAATACTTTTGATCTCCTAGGCTAATTGACACTCTGACCTAATGGTTTTATTATCTTTCAACTACAGCCTTTCAGTACTAAGTGTTCTTCCTATTCCAGCTTATAGCAGGTTTCCTATACCCTTTCATATCTCTTTAGGAAAGTTGCAAACATTGGCAGTGCTATTGCGACAGCTCAAGGCAGAGGGCCACCGAGTGCTCATATTCACCCAGATGACTCGAATGCTGGATGTATTAGAACAGTTTCTCACCTACCATGGCCACCTCTACTTGCGTCTGGATGGGTCTACTAGAGTTGAACAGAGACAGGTAACCCAGGCATCTGCAGCCCTTAAAGGCTTACCTCAGCTACTCTACCCCAGAAGGGGTCCCACCAAGCCTTGGGTCTGTTTTGGGGGTTGTGTCTCCTAATGTTATCTTTTTTCTTTTTCTCTAGGCTTTGATGGAACGATTCAATGCAGACAAACGCATATTCTGCTTTATTCTTTCAACTCGGAGTGGGGGTGTGGGTGTAAACCTGACAGGAGCAGACACTGTTGTTTTTTATGACAGCGACTGGAATCCCACCATGGATGCTCAGGCCCAGGATCGCTGTCACCGAATTGGCCAGACCCGAGACGTCCACATTTACAGGTATTGCCTAGTCTCCCCTTCCCTTTGCATCCTCTTTCCTGATAAGAGTTTTGTTAATGTATTTGGCTATTTACACATCCTTCATCACTCCCTAGACTTATCAGTGAACGGACGGTGGAGGAGAACATCCTAAAAAAGGCAAATCAGAAGAGAATGTTGGGAGACATGGCCATTGAGGGAGGCAACTTCACTACAGCCTATTTTAAACAGGTACTAAGATCTTCCAGCCCACAGAGGTGAGAATTGCTCCCGCTTATTAAAGAGGATGCATTGGCCTCTACCTGCCTCTTCAACTAGTGGCACCTCTGATTACTTCTAAGAGCCGCCGTCTCATAGTGGGCCCAGCCTTCCATTGGCTGACACTTCTTCCTCTGTTCTCTCCAAAGCAGACCATCCGAGAGCTGTTTGATATGCCCCTGGAAGAGCCGTCTGGCTCATCTGTACCCTCTGCCCCTGAAGAGGAGGAAGAGACTGTGGCCAGCAAGCAGACCCATATCTTGGAACAGGTGAAGAAAGAGTGGGCAATCTCTAGATTGGAGCCAATAGTTATGATGTCTATTGTCTCAGTCTGTTGAGCTTTTATGGGGGGAAAGGACATTTTTGCTGTTTCCCAGATTACTGTTGACTCACTCTTTTCTTTCTTCCTTCCTCCCTCCCTCCCTCCCTCCTCTCTTCCTTTCTTCCTTGCATCCTCTCATCATTTCTTTCTTTCTCTTTCTTTCACACATTTATTTTTGAGAAGAGAAAGATAGCAAACACACGTGAACAGGGGAGGGGCAGAGAGAGGGAGAGAGAGAATCCCAAGTAGGCTCCTTGACTGGCAGTATAGAGCCCGATGCGGGCTTGATCTCACAAACCATGAGATGACCTGAGCTGAAATCAGGAGTCAGAAGCTTAACCAACTAAGCCACCCAGACACCTCTACTGTTGGCCTTTTGATGGTTGGGAGTAGATTGCTTATTGGTTCACAAGATTTCATAGAAAAAAGACAGGCTTCGGACTTCTCAGTTATAAGTTTGAATTCTAACAGTACTTCTTAATAATTGTGTTTGTTAAGTCAAGTCTGTTTAATCTTCTGAGTCTCACTTTCCACTTTTTTTGAAAGCTAATGAGAAGAAAGTAACTGAGGTTGAAATGGCATAGTGGACATAAGAAGTGCTTTCTATGTGGTGTAACCTCTTATTTTTCAAACACCAATGCATAGTAGAATCACTTGGAAAGCTTTTTGGTTTTTGTATTTTTACTTTTTAAAGTAGGCTCTATACCCAACATGGGGGTTGAACTCATGACCCTGAGATTAAAAGTCTCACATTATACCAACTGAACCAGTCAGGCCCTCCAAAAAACTATTTTATTTATTTTTTAAAGAATTTATTTTTAGATAGGCTCCACGCATACTTGAATGTGGGGCTTGAATTCATGACCTTGAGATTAAGAGTACCATGCTCTACTGACTGAACCAGCCAGGTGCCCCTGAAGAACTTTTCATTTATTAAAATATTTTTTGTTACTATTTATTTTAATATTTAAAAAAATTAATATATGTTTATTTCTGAGAGAGAATATGCTCCTGTGCAAGCAGGGGAGGGGCAGAGAATCCCAAACAGGTTCTGCACTATCTACACAGAGCCTGACGTGGGGCATGATCTCACAAACCTTGAGAATATGACCTGAGCCAAAACCAAGAGTCAGATGCCTAAGCCACAGGACCACCCAGGCATTCCTTAACAGGTTTTTTCTTTTTTTTTTTAATGTTTACTCACTTTTGTGAGACAGACACAAAGCATGAATGGGGGTGGGACAGAGAGAGTTGGAGACACAAAATCTGAAGCCGGCTCCAAGCTGTCAGCACAGAGCCTAATGTGGGGCTCGAACCCACAAAATGTGAGATCGTGACCTGAGCCACAGTTGTATGCTTAACTGACTAAGCCACCCAGGTGCCCCAATATGTTTTTTTTTTTAATGTTTGTTTATTTCTGAGAGAGTGCACACATACAAGTAGAGTGGGGGAAGAGCAGAGAGGAAGACAGAGGATTGACGTGGATTCTGCCCTGACAGCAGATAGCCCAACATGGGGCTTGAACTCACAAGTCATGAGATCATTACCTCCCCAAGCCACTCCCTTGGCTCCCTGAGGGGTTTTTAAAGGATTGATTCCTAAGACCCTGTCTCACAACATACTAAATTGTGATTTTGGGGGTCAAGGGCTGGGCATTTATACTTTTTCAGAGGTAGATCTTTAGAACTGCAGGGTAGAGATCATGGAGATGTTTTTTCCCTACTAAGTGCCTTCCCCTCATTGCTGAGCATACTGTAGGTTCCATCCCTTGATGACTTTGGTGTGAGCTTTCTGGATATTCATTTCCAGGGAAAGATAAGATGTGGATAGTGTGTTGCATCTCAGTACAAAGAAGAATTAGGGAGTTTTTGTTATTTAAAGCTTTCAGGGACTACTGGGGTGTTTTTGGTTTTTGTTTTTTAAGTTTATTTACTTTAAGAGAGTGAAAGAGCACCAGTGGGGCACGGGCAAAGAGAGAGCGGGAGAGAGTCTAAACAGGTTCTGCACTATCAGCACAGAGCCCGATGTGGGACTCCAACTCACAGACTGAGATGTGACCTGAGCTGTAATCATGAGTTTGACAGGGATGCATGGGTGGCTCAGCCGATTAAGCGTCCGACTTCAGCTCAGGTCATGATCTCACAGCTTGTGAGTTTGAGCCCTGTGTTGACAGTTCAGAGCCTGGAGCCTGCTTCACATTCTGTCTCCCTCTCTCTCTGCCCCTCCCCTACTCACGCTCTGTCCGTCTCTCACAATAAACAACAACAAAAAAAGAGTCCAACACTTAACCAGCTGAGCCACCCAGGCTTTTGGGACTGCTTTATAAAATTATTTTTGTTTTTATAATTCATGTATTTATCTTAAGAGTGCACATGCATGAGCAAGGGAGGGACAGAGAATTAAGCTCCACACCCAGCATGGATTGAACTTAGAGTTCAGTCTCAACCATGCAATCATAATCTGAGCCAAAATCAAGTTGGACCCTTAACTGACAGCTGCCCAGGCAGCCCTGGGATAGCTTTTTTTTTTTTTTTTAATTTGTCTTTGAGAGAGAGGGAGAGACAGAGTGCAAGCGGGGGAGGTCCGGGTGGAGGAACAAGAGAGACAAGGACACAGAATCCAAAGCAGACTCCAGGCTCCACCGTTTGTGCAGAGCCCAATGTGGGGCTTGAACTCCTGGACTGTGCAATCATGACCTCAGCCAAAGTCAGCTGCTTAAGCGACTGAGCTAACTAGGCAGCCTGGGAATTTTTTTTTTAAAGGAGATCTAAGGCTGACCTCAGTGGAAAAGGAAGCAGGCCTAAAAGTTTCTAAAAAAACAGTTCCTTTGTCCCTGGTGACACCAGGTCAAATTCCATCCTATGTGGAATACTTCATTGCTTTGATAACTCTGAGGGCCCAGAAGAGAGTTGAGTTCTGTTGTAAACCTAGTTTGGTGTCAACTCGATTTCAGATTTTTGCCAGATTGAACCACAGGATATAAAGTTCTTTAATTTTCATGGTTTTTGCTTCTCCACATCCTTGTAGGCACTGTGTCGGGCAGAGGATGAAGAGGATATCCGTGCTGCCACCCAGGCCAAAGCTGAACAGGTGGCTGAGCTTGCAGAATTCAATGAAAATGATGGATTTCCTGCTGGTGAGGGAGAGGAGGCCGGCCGACCTGGTGCTGAGGATGAAGAGATGTCCCGGGCTGAGCAGGAAATTGCCGCCCTTGTAGAACAGGTCAGTGTTGGACCCACTAGTTCTTAACATCACCCTTCACAACTTCCTCCTCTGGACCTTGTGAGACTTTTCTGTCTTCTCTGGTGAAAATAATCAAGGGTGCTGGGCCCTGGTTGCCGGGTTCATCACCATTTCTCCTTCCCACAGCTGACCCCCATTGAGCGTTATGCCATGAAATTCCTGGAAGCCTCACTGGAGGAGGTGAGCCGGGAGGAGCTCAAGCAGGCAGAAGTGAGTATTTCTAGGGGATGAGTATGGAAGTGGGAAGTTGCTGCTTTTTACCCACTCCCCAATCTGTTTGCCTCCCTCTGACCCCCCACCCCCCACCGTTTGGGCTCTGTTGTTGGTAGGAGCAAGTGGAAGCTGCCCGCAAGGACCTGGACCAAGCCAAGGAGGAGGTGTTCCGCCTACCCCAAGAGGAGGAGGAGGGGCCAGGGGCTGGGGATGAGGTTTCCTGTGGGACTGGTGGAGGCAGTCACCGGCGCAGTAAGAAGGCCAAGGCCCCTGAAAGGCCAGGGACTCGCGTCAGTGAGCGTCTTCGTGGAGCCCGGGCTGAGACTCAAGGGGCAAACCACACTCCTGTCACATCCACCCATCATACTCGCAGCACTTCCACACCCCCACGCTGCAGCCCCGCCAGGGAGAGAGTTCCCCGGCCAGCACCTAGGCCTCGACCCACTCCAACTTCAGCTCCTGCTGTAATTCCTGCCCCAATCCCTGTTCCAATCCCAGCCCCGATCCCCATTTCAGCCCCAAATCCAATAACCATGCTTCCTGTTCATATCTTGCCTTCTCCTCCACTTCCCCCTCCACAGATTCCTCCCTCTTGTTCTTCCGCCTGTACCCCTCCTCCTGCCTGTACCCCTCCGCCAGCTCATACCCCACCTCCAGCCCAAACCTCTCTCTCAACTCCTTCCTCCCCTCTTTTGCTTGGTCTACCTTCTGTACCCATCTCCCCCCCAGTCACCAACCTGCCCTTGGGCTTGGGGCCTGAGACAGAACTGTGTGCACAAGCATTGGCATCCACCGAGTCCCCGGAGCTGGCTGATATGGCCAGTTCCGAAACTTCCCCACTTACTCTTGTGCCCCCTAAGGATCTGTTGCCAGTTGCTGTTGAGATCCTGCCTATATCAGAGAAGAACCTTTCTCTCACCTCTTCTGCACCTAGCCCAACCCTGGAGGCTGACAGCGTCCCCAACGGTCAAGAGCAGGAAGTGCCAGAGCCTGCTGAGGGGACCATCCTCACAGTGCTGCCTGATGGTGAGGAGGTGCCCTCCTGTCTGAGTGAGAGCAATGGGCTGGAGCTCCCACCTTCAGCAGCATCTGATGAGCTACTTCAGGAGCCATTGGAGGCTGACAAGAGCTCAGAAGAGCTGGTGGAGGCCCAGACCCCAACCTCCAGCCCAGAGAAGCCGCAGGAACTTGTTTCGGCAGAGGTCACAGCCCCGTCAACCTCATCCTCCACCACCTCCTCACCCGAGAGTCCTTCACCTGCCCGGCCCCCTCGGCGTCGCACCAGTGCGGATGTAGAAATTAGGGGTCAGGGGGCTGGTCGGCCAGGGCAGCCTCCAGGCCCCAAAGTGCTTCGCAAGCTTCCGGGACGGCTAGTGACTGTGGTTGAGGAGAAGGAACTGGTGAGACGACGGCGACAGCAGCGGGGAACTGCCAGCACCCTAGTGCCTGGGGTCTCTGAGACTGGTGCCAGCCCAGGAAGCCCATCTGCCCGCAGCATGTCGGGGCCAGAATCCTCACCTCCCACCAGTGGGCCCTGTGAAGCTGCTCCCCCATCCACACTGCCCACCCCAACCCAGCAACCCTTCATAGCTCGCCGTCGCATTGAGCTGGGGGTGACCAGTGGGGGCAGCCCAGAGAACGGAGAAGGGGCACTTCTTGCCATCACCCCTCCTGCTGTGAAACGTCGGAGGGGGAGGCCCCCCAAGAAGAACAGGTCTCCAGCAGATGTTGGGCGAGGGGTGGATGAGGTACCTTCATCCACCTCTAAGGGAAAAACCAATGGGGCTGACCCAGTCCCTGGGGCTGAGACCCTTATTGTTGCGGAGCCTGTCCTGGGCCCCCAGCTTAGTCCTGGGCCCCAGCCTCTTGGACCCCAGCCAATTCACAGACCCGAGCCCATCATCCTATCACCTGTGGAGAAGAGAAGGCGTGGGCGGCCCCCTAAGGCACGAGATTTGCCCATTCCTGGGACCATTTCCTCTCCAGGGGATGGCAACTTAGAGAGCCGGACACAGCCACTCCCGCTACCACCTCCCCTGCCACCACTCCCACCGCTTCTAGCCTGTCCCACTGCTACTGTCGCCAACACTGTCACCAATCTCACCATTTCAACATCCCCACCCAAGCGGAAACGGGGTCGACCTCCCAAGAATCCACCATCACCTCGGCCCAGCCAACTCCCTGTCTTGGACCGTGACAGCTCTTCTCTCCTCGAGAGCTGTGGATTGGGGAGGCGGCGACAACCCCAGGGCCAGGGGGAGAGTGAGGGTAGTTCCTCTGATGAGGACGGAAGCCGCCCCCTCACCCGCCTGGCCCGCTTGCGGCTTGAAGCGGAGGGAATGCGGGGGCGAAAGAGTGAAGGGTCGATGGTGGTGGCTGTAATTCAGGATGACCTGGATTTAGATAGTGGGCCAGGCAGGTTAGAATTAACACCTCCCATGGTCTCCTTAGCTCCCAAACTGCGCTCGACCCGGCTGCGTCCAGGGTCTCTAGTTCCCCCACTAGAGACTGAGAAGGTGCCTCGAAAACGGGCAGGGGCCCCAGTTGGCGGGGGTCCTGGGTTGGCAAAGCGGGGCCGCCTACAGCCCCCAAGTCCCTCGGGACCTGAGGGTTCTGTAGAGGAGTCTGAGGCTGAAGCCTCAGGCGAGGAGGAGGAAGGGGATGGGACCCCACGTCGCCGACATGGCCCCCGTCGACTTGGTGGGGCCACCAACCAAGGGGACCAGCGTATCCTGCGCAGCAGTGCCCCCCTCCACCCGCCTGGCCCTACCATTAGTCACAGAGGCCGAAAGGCCAAGACGTGAATGGGCTGCCCCTCCACCTAGGCTTTCCGCCATGGCCCCTCTCCCTCCACAACCAGGCCTGACTCTGTTAACCACTACTTGAAGTCTTGAGGGGGAAAGCCTCCAGGGAGACATAGGGGCCTTCTCCCTTCTTTCCACCAAAGTAGGGGGTAGGCAACTGGTTGTCATGGAAATGGGGCTCTTCACATACTCCCTTCCCTTCCACCCCACATGGCTGGGCAGTGTTAAGGGTGGCAAGATAGTCTCTGTCCCCACTCCCTTGTACTTGATTCCCCAGCTATCTTTCACAGCCCCCACACTTAGGGGAAGGGGGAGGGGCTTCTCTCTACCATGAGTTTTTTTTTTTCTTTTTTTTTAAGAAGAAAAAATAATAAACTTAGTTTCTGTATGAGCATCCGCGTAAGGAGGCTTCTGATTTTCTGGTCTGGTGGAGGGTTGGGTGGGAACTTGGGCATCGTTTTCCTCCTCTCTTGTTCTTGCCAAAACCCTAGTACCTGATCTCTAACCCAGAATTATGTATGTGTCTTTGAGGTAGAAATCACCCAAGAGGAGGAGAGATTGGCAGATCTGATCTGGTAGGGTGCCTTTCCCTAAAGTTTAAGTTTTAAGTCACTCCAACTCATACTTTTCCTCTCCTCCTATTCCTTAGTTCTGGACTTCCCCTCAGGGTTCTCCGAAGCCTCAGACTTTTCCCTGCTTTTACTACTCTTGCTCAGGTGCTTTCACTCCTTTTCCAGCAGGCAGGCATCCTACCTCCAGTTGCTCCATCCCCCTTTTGCTTCCCTCCATCTAGCCAAACTAGTTTGAGTCAGCCACACCCCCTTCCAAGCTCCTGGGGCTTTTCAGGTGGTGGCTGGCCACCCAACCCCACCCCTGGGCTTGGCTTGGAGACCTGAGTCAGCTCCATCTCCACCCAAGCCAAACCAAACCTGAGGCAGGAGCCGAAACTCACAGTCCCTCAAGGCCTATAGCCAGGTAAGAGCCCCTGTTCATTTTACATTTTTTTTTTTAAATCACTCTGGACCCTCTCCTTGCATTCTCCCCCTAATGACTACATCTGTTTACCTTATCACTTCTTTCCCTATACCCATTCTTGAGCTTTGTGGCAGAAATTCTTTGGGCTCTTCTTATCTTGCCTTCTCTCTTTCCATCTGTCTTTTATTACTTGTGTTCAGAGAACTGTAGATGGTTCCAGTTTGTGTAGGATGTAAGGGGATGGTTGGAGATGAGAGTGGAAAAGGTGGTTTGATGCCAGAGCTCAGAGGCCTTGAGAAGTTAGGGGAATGAGAAATGATTAAGCAGGGCATCATTATGTAGGTTTCTGTGTGGGTTATGAGGTCAGAGTGGGCCTGGGTTAAAATGGGAGAGTAGAGATGGCAGGGAGTCAGCATAGCAAAAGTGGCCCTGATTTAGGCAAGTAAGGATTTCCTGATGTTCGGTGTCTTCAGCTATTAAAAAAAAAAAAAAAAAAAAGCTTAGATGGATACTTTTTTCTCTCCTTTCCTCCATCCCTGTATTTTCATCCACTGTGTTTTTACATGAAATGACTGCTTTGCTTGAAGTGGGGTGTAGGGCTTAGGGTGCTATTTTGTGACCCCCTCTTTAGTATTCAGGAGCAGCCTCTGAGGAACTTTAGGGAATTTTAAGGCTTTTTTGAAATAGTTTAAATCACCGACTTGAATAGTCTGATTCCTAGCAGCTTTTGAGATTGTTTTTCTCCTGCTTATCAGTGTGCTCCTGTCATTTTCCTTTTCCCTACGTGTCAAAACAGTAAAACAGATGATGTGATATTCACACCAGCTTGCCTTTAAAGGCTCCGAATCTTAGACTGAGAAGAAAGGATTCCGGCCACACATTTCCTCTCTTGGTCTATGAGTCACTAGAGGAATTCCCCATAAGGCAGCATACCTGAGAGTTGGGCTAGGTCACGAGGGCATATCAGAGAAGGGTGGAGTCTGAGCAAGCCAGGCCAATGGCTCAGTTGTTGGGCTTACAAGTACCTTGACTGTATCGCCCACAGGTGATGGAGGACGAGGAGAAGGCAGTGGACACCTTGGTGAGCAACATGGAAGCTGCTCATTCTCCATCCCCCATCCGCTGCTGCTGGCTTCGCCTCCGCTACCTGGCAGCTACTAGCATTATCTGTGGCTGCTCTTGCCTGGGAATCATGGCCCTTGTGTTTGCCATCAAGGTGAGGAATGCAATTCCTATGGGAGCCGGGGCGGTGGGGGATTGGGGGGTGTAGTTTAGGCAATGGTTTGGTGTGTCTGATCTATCTACAGTGATCACGCAGTTACTAAGTTCTTGTCAGAGCTTGGCTCTGGGCCTGCTGTCAGAAATAAGACATGGTTCCTGCCGTCAGAGGGCCCACAGTCTAATGAAAAAGAGAGAACTGTGAAAATGGATAAGTATTACTGTAATGCAGGTCATCAGTACTGTGATAGAGTAAACACAGGTATTTGGGGAGCTAGGGAGGACATGTATGTGTGATTACATACATGTGTATAGTAGAGTAGGTGACAGGAAAATAACCTTAGAAGATGAGTGACTAAAGGTGAAAGGGCATTCCAGGTAAAGGGAGCAGTGCGTACCCCGACTCTGAGTTCCGCGTGACTGGACCAGAGAAGAATAGTGACAGATGAAGCCAGAGGGCCCGGATTCCCAAGGACCTCCAGTGTTGTGCTTGGAGTTGAAACTTTATCTTCAGGGTACTGGGGAGTCCTTTCAAGAGTTTTTGGAGAGGAGAATGACATGGTCAGGTTTGTGTTTCAGTGAGATCTGCCCTCAAGGCCTACTTGGAAGATGGATTGGAAGGGGCAGGACTCGAGGCAGTTGAGCAGCAATTAGAGTGATCTGTAGCAGTTGGGAAAAAGCTGTGGAGTTTTTGAGAAGGCTTCACCATTTCCAGACTCCTAACCAAAACTTTTGAAAGGCCACATGGGCTAACTTAAACATCATGCTGGAATTTTTCTCAATCCTAGTTGTATTTTAACAATCAAACTGTATTCTTATCATCATGAGAATTTCTGGACTTCATTAGGTCAAAATCATAAACAGAATCCTTAATAATGAGAGAGATGAGGCCCACTGGGCTAATGAGAATGGAGTGCTGTTTGGACAGGAGGCTAAATACTCCAAGATAGCTCTCTGTTTCTTGCCAAGGGTTCCAAATTCTAAATGAACCTTGGATGAACAGAAAAAGATTGGGGATAAAAGGATTGAAAAGTACTTTCCCATATGTGATCTGGTGAGCTAACAACAGCTGCACAGAGCAGAAAACCTTACTTTGCAAATGAGGCATGAGAGACAGACATTGGAAAGAGGTGGGGGGTTGGGTGTCACGTTTTTAGCCATGACAAGGATGGATGATTGGTGTGGGGCACTTGGGCAGAAGCAGGGGGAGAACCTAACCAAAAACCTGCCCCCACAGGCGGAAGAGCGGCATAAGGCAGGCCGGTTCGAGGAGGCAGTGCACTGGGGGGCCCGGGCCCGGAACTTCATCCTGGCCAGCTTTGCCGTCTGGCTTGCTGTCCTCATTCTGGGCCCCCTGCTTCTGTGGGTCCTCTCCTACGCCATCGCCCAGGCTGAGTGACCCTGGGTGGCCTCTGCTGAGAGTCAGCGAGACCTCCTGGATCCTGCAGTGCAGCGTTGCTAGGGTCTGGGGTGAGAAGTGGTCCTTCCTGGCTGGAGGGATGGTGCCTCTTTCAAAGGGCTTTGGAAGAGATCTTCTAGACCTTTCTAAAAGGAGGCAGCAGCTGAGACTGGTGAGGGGAGGCCAGCCTGCTCTGTTCTGTCAGTGCCCACCAGCCCCTATTTCCCCCAGCCCACCACATCCTAGGAGCCTCAACCCAGAGGTGGGGTTGAAAACCAGGCCTGATTTTATTAGAATTTGTTTTGTAATAAAAACTTTTTAGTAGTGAAATGCTCCTGTCTAATTGTTGTTCCTCTACTTTCCCTGGGTTCTTGCAAGAGCCAGACTGTATATGTGATGGATGGCAAAATCTGCATTTTCTTTACCCAGGAGCTCCCAGAGAAGGAAAGGATTATTTTTCTTTTTTCTTTCTTTTTTTTTTTTTTCTTCTCCTGGAGGTTTCCCTTCATAGAAAGATCCCAGCTTTTCCCTTGCACATCAACAGAGCAGCTACCATTTACTGAATGCTTACTATGTTCCAGGCTGTGTTCTAAGCACTTTACATTTCTTAATTCCTTCAGTCCTCACAGTTACTTGATAGCATGTACTATTGTTTTCATTTTATAGCTGAGGAAACAGGCACCTAATGTCACCCAGCTAGTGAGGGGCAGAGCTGGGATTGAACCCAGATAGTTTGTTTCTGGATTCAAAAGAGGAATGGAAGGGTTGGAAAGCAGTCCCAGGTAAGTCTCTGCCCTGTGTATGAAGCTTTGTAGAATTACAATGAATTTTCACATCTTGGGCCTCATGATAATCTTCAGCATACTTTATTTTAAATTGTGAAGTATATTATGCATGCAGGAAAACAGCCCAACTACAGAGCTTATAAATTAACACAAAGCAAACATCTGAAAATCACCATTCAGTCAAGAAATTGAACATTGCCTGCAGTCCTAAACCGCCTTTTATACCACTCCCAATCACTACTCCCTTCCTTTCTTCCCACAGATAACTACCATTCTGATAACTTTTTTTTAAAGTTTATTTTGAGCGAGCAAGAGAGAGAGGGCATGAGTGGGGGGAATGGCAGAGAGAGGGAGAGAGATTCCCAAGCAGGCTCTACACTGTCGGTGCAGAGTCCAACGTGGGGGGTCAAACTCATGAAACTGTGAGATCATGACTTGAGCTGAAATCAAGAGTTGGACGTTTATTGACTGAGCCACCCCAGCCATCTCCCATTCTGACTTCTAACAATAGAGTTTAGTTTTGCCTGCATTTGATCTGTATATAAATGGAATCACATGTATTCTTTTCCTATCTGGCTTCTTTAACATTATTGCTGAGATTCATTAATATTTGATTCAGCTGTAGTTTTCATTATCATATTCCATTATATGAATATGTTACAATTTATCCACTTTCTGTTGGTGGACTTTTGGGATGATTACAGTTTGGGGATATTCTGAATCATGCTGCTGTGGACATCCTGTACATGACTCTTGGAGTACATGTGCCCTGGTGATTGAATTTTGGGTTATTTTACCATAATTTGGAGACTAGCAGAGCACCTAAAGGAATTAGAGATATTAGTTGCACACCGAAGAGAAGATTAAAGGGGAAGAAGAGGCACATGATGGTTGTCTTCAGTGTTCTGAAGTGCTTCAGGAAAGAAAAGTGAAGAAAATCTATTGTTGGTTTCACACGTTAGCATTACAGAGGTAACTGGTACTCAATCTTGTCTTCACGATAGAACCACTTCGGGAGCCTCGAAAAGTACTTAATGCCTGGGCTTCACCCCTAGAAATTCTGAATTGGCATAAGGTGCTGCCTGCGCATCAGAATAACACATTTTAGATTTCATACAGAAACTTTTTTAAAGCTAATATTTCATTAATCAGCTTCAGTTTACTAGAGGAGACTATCTCATTCCCTCCAAACTGATTGAGGTCTTGCTATTTTTAAACTCAATTTTGAAAAATTTCAAGCCTACTGAACAGTAAAAGAATAGTACAGTGAACTCGTGTGCTTTTCACCTCGACTAATACTTTTTTAACATTTCACCACGATTGTTTTATACCTTTCTAAGTGCACAGACTGTTTTTGTGGAACCATTTGAGAGTTAGTTGAAGGCCCTTCTTTCCTAAATACTTAACAATTTTAAAAATTGCTTATTTATTTTAAAAGAGAGAAAGCAAGACCAGAGGAGGGGCAGAGAGATGGAGAGACTCCCAAGCAGGGTCCTTGCTGTCAGTTTAGAGCCCAATGCAGGACTCATCCTCGATCTCTTGAACCACGTGATCATGACCTCAGCTGAAATCAAGAGTCCGTTCCTCAGCTGACTGAGTCACCCAGGTGCCAGTGTCAGTTTTACTGTGAGTATGGTCCCAGATGTTTTTTAGTTCAATTTGTTAGATCCATTACTGTCATCCTTATTAAAATGCTTGGTTGAGGTATAATTTATATGAAGTAAAGTACACAGATCTTAAGTGTGCAGCTAGGTGAATGTTTCATAGGAAACATCTATATAACCACCACCTCGGTGAGTAGGACACTTCCAGCACATCGGAAGGCTCCCTCCTGTTCCTCTCAGCCGCATTAATCTTTATGTTCCTGGTTTTGACCAGTGGATATGCCTTCAACCTGGTTCTTGCATCCTGTTATGTCTCCACATTTCTTCACTTATTTCCTGGCACGAGCCTGGAAATTGGCCACTTCTCCCAAGAAGTCCTGTTTCCTTGAAGTGAGGACTGTCGCTTTAAGATGACTAGAGTCCGGGTGCCTGGGTGGCTCAATTGGTTAAGCGGCTGACTTCAGCTCATGTTATGATCTCACGGTTTGTGGGTTTGTGAGTTTGAGCCTTGCCTCAGGTTCCGTGCTGACAACTCAGCCTGGAGCCTGCTCCAGGTTCTGCATCTCCCTCTCTGTGCCCTTCACCCGCTCACGCTCCCTGTCTCTCTCAAAAATAAACATTAAAAAAACTTTAAAAATAAAATGACTTAGAGTAGTTGTATTCATTCTTCTGGGATGTTATTGCTGAGATTAGAGCTAGAACATACCTAATTTTATGTTTTAAATCATACAATTTTAATCAGTTATAAAGTTCTTTCTCTCCTTTCCCCATCCCAAATTCCATATTCCCACAGGAAGAACCTTGGCTGCCAACTACATCAACATGTTTATTCACTTGCCCAATTTCTGAATAATTATCTCATTATGCTACCAAACAATAAGCCTACTAAAGTAAAGTTCAAGGTTTCTTTGCAATTATTTTGTTTAGATTGATGGTATAAAGTCAAAGTACTGCGTTAGAAAGTTACTGGGATTCGTTTTTTTCTCTTCTGTGGTTGTGATCCCAAAGTGACATTCCTAAGACAGTTACTAGAAGATTAAATGAATTTATCCTGTGCCTCTTTTATGCTGGAACATAGCCTCCACGAGGGTGAGGATCCCGCCCCCCCCGCCCCCGCCACTGCTAATTGTGTAGCGTTTAGACGCTCAGCAAATATTTATTGAATGAGTAAGTGAATGTCAGGGTTGAGCTATGCACTGAAAAGGCTTATGAAGTAAGTTGCTCTGGGCAGTATCTCACACAACTTGGCCGGCTTAGAACAGTGTGATACTCCCCCAAGAGGCTTTTGGGAGGCGGTAGTGGAAGACTGGGAAAATGTATGGCCCCAGATGATGGGCACAGGGCTTTGGAGATACTCAAGAGTGGTAGCAACGAGAGGACTAGGAAGCCTCTTCTAGTTGACAGGCTCTGGCTCATCCAAGTCCTCACCTTGTGGCTAGTAGGGGGTCCACGCTGGGTGCTCTGAGCAATTTTTTTTTTTTGAGAGAACAAGTGCACAAGCAGTGGAGGGACAGAGAGAGAGGGAGACAGAGGACCCTAAGCAGCTTTGGCACTGACAGCAGAGAGCCCAATGTAGGGCCTTGAACTCACAAACCCTTGAGATCGTAACCGTAGCTGAAATCAGATGCTCGACCAACTGAGTCACCTAGGCGTCCACTCCAAGCCTTTTAAGAGCAGGAGGTGACCTCTCAAAGCAGGCACTCTGGCCCAGGCTCCCAAATTAAGATAGTGATGCTAGGAGAAAAGGAGGGGGCCATGACCAAGTCCGGGAACCTGAAACGCAGCTACGAAACCCAAATACCCAGAAGTCACACTTCCGGGTAAACCTAACTTCCGGATACCGTTGGCGCCTCCAATCCCTCCTGTCAACGAGCTCCGCCCATTGCCGTCCCCTGCAGATGCTGTGCGCTGATTGGCTGCCTCTGAAGCCCCGCCCAAGCGCCGCAGCCTTAGGTAGCTCCGAGCTCCAACGCCCGCGCCAGACTCGGGACTCTCCGCTTCCTATTGGATTACCAACTTCCAATCGGAAGGGTTTTTGAACCCCAGTCTTTAGGCGGCGCTGACCACTCGCCGACGGGATGGGGGCGGGGCCTGAGGTTGTTGCCGGTGTCGCCCCAGGGGTAAGGTAAGGGGCTGGAGGCGAACCCGAGACCGAGCGGCTTCGCGTCGACCCTGGCTTCTCTCTTCTCACCTGCCGGTGAGCTTGCGCGAGACCCCGCGCCCCCTCCCAGCGCCGGCCCAAGTGCGCCTGCGCAGCAACAGCCACCTGCCCGTGTGCCCCTTCCCTTCTTCCTTAGCACCTTTTCCCTTCCCCTCCCTCGCCCCCCTCCCTGCCCTGCCACCCTTCCCGCCCCCAGGCCCTTTCGCAGGGTCTTCCCAGTCCTGATCATTCCCCCACCCCGTCCCCATCCCCCAGGATCCTGGCGCCCCAGCCGCAAGGGCTGCGCTTCCGCGAGCCGCGATGTGTGTCCTCCCTGAGCCTATGGGCCTCACTGCCCTTCCTGTCCTCTGTTTCCTCCACGCAGGCCCCCAGCACCTTCAGAATGACGCTGGACGTGGGGCCGGAGGATGAGCTGCCCGACTGGGCCGCGGCCAAAGAATTTTACCAAAAGTACGACCCTAAGGACGTCATTGGCAGGTGAGGCTTCATTCAGCCGGAGGAATAGAGGCTAGAGAGATGGGGTCCTAGAATGGGTTCCATTCGAGGGCCGGATAGTTCTAAATGGGAAGGTACAGTGGTTAGTGGAGGAACATTTGGCAACTAAACTCTTTTTGTGAGTCAATCTCCATTTCTTCCATACTCATCCATTTATGTGTTCAGCAAGCATAGTTGAAGCAACTTACTGTCAACCAGACATGAAGCTAAACACGGGGAAGGTAGAAGAGATGTTTATGCCTTGGAGGTACTCCAAATGAAGTGACTGAAAGAGACACATGAACGTTTAAGTAATCGGGCTGTGTAAGTGGTGTGTTGGGACTCACAAAACCACAACTTTCCCCCAAAGGGGGCTATTTGGGTCTTGAAGGATGAATAGGAGTTCAGCATGCGGAAACTAGAAGGAAGGCCTCACTTGTAGAGACAGTGGCCATTACACTTATTTATCGAAGGTTTCCTGAACTCGAATAGTGTGCTGGGTGCACTGTGCATGGCACTAGGAATACAAGACCCACAGCTTCTGTTCACCTGGAGTTTGTATTCTAGTGGTAGAGACTGATGATAAACACAAAAACAAGATAAAGGTCATTATGTGCTGGGATGACGGAATGAGAGTAATTAATGGGGCTGAGACTTGAAGGATGGGAATGAACAGGTTGTGAGCTGAGACAGGATATATTTGGGGCAGAGGGAACAGCGCATGCATAGGTTCAGTCTATAATTCAAGCAATAGATAGAAGATCACAGTGGCTAGAATGTAGTAAGAGTGGCACACAGTGGAGGAGATTAAGTTGGAGAAGTAAATAGACATTCCATTATGTAGAGCCTTATGATACGATAAGAAATTTAGATTTTATTCTAGTGAAACTGGTTGTTTCAAACAGGGCAGTAAAATGATCTGACTTACATTTCTTTGATTTGGGGGGTAGGAACTTAAACTTTCCATGCCTCAGTTTCTCCATTTAGGGGAATAAAAATAGACCCTACCTTGCAGGTTACTGGGAGTACAGAAAGAATTAACATGATACCTTTTTTTTTAAATGTTTTATTTATTTTTGAGAGAGCATGTGCAAATAGGGGAGGGGACGAGAGAGAGAGGGACAGGATTAGAAGCAGGCTCTGTGCTCCCAGCAGCAAGGCCTATGTGGGACTCAAACTCACAAATTGTGAGATGATGGCCTGAGCCAAGGTCGGACACTCAACCGACAGAGCCACTCAAGACCCCTTAATATATGGGCGCCTGGGTGGCTTGGTCGGTTAAGCATCCAGCTTCTGGCTTCGGCTCAGGTCATGATCTCACGGTTCATGGGTTCGAGCCCCGGGTCGGGCTCTGTGCTGACAGCTAGCTCAGAGCCTGGAGCCTGCTTCAGATTCTGTGTCTCCCTCTCTCTCTGACCCTCCCCTGCTCATGCTGTCTCTCTCTGTCTCTCAAAAAAAAAAACCCCAAAACCAAAAAAAACACATTAAAGACCCTCTAATATGATAGTGTTAGAATGCTTCCTGGGACATGGTAAGTGCTCAACACAAGAGTGTTATTTTAAAAAGGTTATTCTGGCTCTTATGTAGAGAATGGATAGGAAAAGACATGAGTAGGTGTGTAGGGATCAGTTCGGAAGCTACTGATTGATTCAGGCTAGAGATGGTGATGGTTTAGAATAGAGGCACAGTAGAGATGGGGAGAAGTGGATAGATTAGATGATGATTTGAAGAGAGACTTGATACAGTTTCCTGATAGATTGGTTATGGGCTGTGAGAGAGAATGGGAAGGGAAACGAGTAACATCTAAGGTTTGGATTTGAGCACCTGAGTACTGTTTACTGCAACGAAGACTGAAAAGGATCGGATTTCAGGCAGGGGCAAGCAAGTCAGCAGCTCCGTTTTGGAAATACTATTAAGTTTGAGATACCTACCTGGAACTGTCAAGTGGGTACACGTGTCTGGAATTGGAGAGAGAGCTGGGCTAGAGCAATAAATTTGGGAGGCATTAGGATATAGATAGTAGTTGGTGAGAACATAGAAATGAAAGGGGCCTAGGCTCAGGCCCTGGGACATGTCACCATTAAGGGGTTAGAGGAGGAGTCAGCAAGGGAGACTAAGATAGCACCTGTGAGTTAGAAATAAAAGCACAAAAAGAATGTGCTTCTGGAAGGTTGGGCTGGTCTACTGTGATCCAGGAAAGCAGACAAAGGCGTGAGTCTTAGATTTGTTCAGACTCTTTGAAGGCATCACATGGAGATGTCAAAAAGGCCTTTGGGATCAGGAATTCTGGAGACGAGTCAAGGTTTGAGACAGTGTAGCAGGAACCAGTTGCACACAGTTGGCATTTAAGTCCCCTGGGACTGAATGAAGGTCATCAGGGGAGAGAGAGTGTCTGGAAGAGAAGTGAGCTGAGATTGAAGTCCTAAGCTGACATAGGGTTTCGGGACCAGGTAAGGGAGGACTCACCAAGGCTAGGAAGAGCCCTTAGGGAAGGACAGCGTTCCACTGCCACAGGGCACACAGCAAGACCCGTTTTGGAGAAAGCCGGTCAGGGGTTGGGATCCCCATCCTCTCATTCTGGCATTACTGTAGTAGCATCAACCCCTGGGCTCCACTCTTTACCCTGTGTTTCTCGGGCACAGTAAATTACCTGCATGCTTTCACTGAATGACTTTTCCCAGAGTACCAGTCTATTCAGGTGTAAAGGCCTGAAGCTTTAAAGAGTTTGATGCATTCTAGAAATTGATCATAAGTTGTAAGTCGCCGAAATAGAGATTGAATAGCAGAGTAATTGCCAAAGATGAGGCTGAAAAGAAACTGAGACTATTTCTGAGTGACGGTGAAGGAACTGGGATTTGACTTCTATCTTGAAGCTAATAGGGATGCAGTATGGAGAAAGCACAATTTTAAGTGCCCCCCCCCCCCCCGGTTAACTGTAAGGTTGGAATTCTTCGGTAGGCCTCGTTTAAAAAGAGCACAGTTGCTCTAGGGGGTCCCGCTGAGGAATGAGGGAACTCTTAGAACTTAGGAGAGAATTTAAGCTGGAAAATTTTCTAGCAGTGAATGACCTGACTGGGGCTGTCTGAAGCCGCTCATTCTGGAAGCAGTGTGGTGCACTGCCTGGTTGCAGTGGCTGAGACTGGCAGCAGTAGGTCCGTGGGGAGGCTGTTATGGCCGCGGAGATGGGAAATAGGAAACAGATTTGTAAAACACAGAATGGAGTGGACTGGTTGGATGTGGTGGGTTGTGAGGGAGGGGGAGAAGCCAAGAATTGTACCAAGATTTCTAGTTTGGGGGTCTGATTGAATGGCAGTTCCATTTAGTGGACATCAGGAAAGGAAACCTGTGAGGTGATCAAGAGTAAGACAGTAGGAAGTGGTGAGCGTTGCGGTGGCTGGAAGGGTCTTGTCCCACTTACGACGGGAATTCACATTTAAAAGAACAGTCATGCGCTGACCAAATATAATGCCTCTGTGAGCTGGCCGGAGGGTCAGCAGTTTTCATCTATTGATGGAACCAGAGATGTGGCTGACAGGCATTGTAAGCAAAGGGAGTTAGGTGAGGGCAAGGAGGCCTTGAGAGCACGGCAGTGAAGTTAAGGGGAGGTCAGCCAAGGAACCAGCCTAGTAGGAAATGTGGGGTGAGGGCCGATCTTGGAGAGGTTCACACTTAGTCCGAGGTACTCGTAGAGGCCTATGGAATTGGTGACGGATTCCCAGCAGGGACTTTCTCTCCACCATGCCAAATGGGCTTCTCTGCTTTGACCTCATTAATGTTTTTCAACATCTCTTCAGGATGTTTTGGGGCCACATTTCAGAGCCGGCAGAGTGGAAGCCCAGAAACCTTAGGTCATTCGGTCACGTGGAGGTTAATGAGTGGCAAATTTGGGGACTAAACCAGGGTCTCCTGATTCACAACTTCGGTCTTCCAGTCAGTGGCCCAATATTGATTTGGAGCCCCTTGCACTTGAGGTATTTTAGGAGAACTTTGGGATTTGGGTGGGGTGATCAGGGAAGCGTGAGTACAATTTGGAGGGAGCTTTAGATCATTTCTTCCCACTTTCTCCTTGTTGGGGTCCGGGGCCGGGGGCAGGCTCCGGAGCTCAGTGTGGAAGAGACTTGCCTTGGCTTATCCATGGAGGGAGTGGCAGAAACTGGGTTTAAACCCAGGACCTCCACCTGCCTTCTCTGTGCGATTTGTGTTGCACCTTGCTGGGTACCCAGTTGCTTGTTGAGGCTTCTGTGAAGCTACTGTAGG
This sequence comes from Suricata suricatta, assembly GCF_006229205.1. Taxonomy (NCBI): domain Eukaryota; kingdom Metazoa; phylum Chordata; class Mammalia; order Carnivora; family Herpestidae; genus Suricata; species Suricata suricatta. The sequence goes on from NC_043707.1 coordinate 21,838,331, forward strand.
TCAGGGTGAGCTGCTCAGGAGGCAGTCTTGTCGTCCAGAGGGGTCTTCAGAATCCAGTGCAGTGGGTAAGAGGAGGCCAAGGCGCCGCTCTGCGTGGAAATGAGAGCAGGAGGCCTGACTCTCGTGCTCTCTGACCCTGGCAGAGGAGTGAGCTCCGTGGTGCGCCGTTGCGTTCATCGAGCTACTGGCCATGAGTTTGCGGTGAAGATCATGGAGGTGACAGCTGAGCGACTGAGCCCCGAACAGCTAGAGGAGGTGCGAGAAGCCACGCGGCGAGAGACGCACATCCTTCGCCAGGTCGCCGGCCACCCCCACATCAGTGAGGCTGCCTCCCCTGCTCCTGTTAGCTGACAGCCACCTCCTGCTGGCCCTGCCCATAGCCCAGTGCCCCCGACACTGCCTCCATGCCTCTGCTCCACCTCAAAGTGTGGCCAGCCTTTGGGTCCCTACTGCCTCCTTTTGGTTTTCCTTCCTTCCCAGTAACAGCCCACTGCCACCTCGGGGTGGAAAGCCCCTTTAACATGCATCCGCTCCTTTCCATCTCCGTATTTCTGCCTTTCTGCCTCTTTCCCAGTCACTCTCATCGATTCCTACGAGTCTTCTAGCTTCATGTTCCTGGTGTTTGATCTGTGAGTATCTCCCTGCCCTGATCTGAGACGCCTCCTCCTCCCCTCCGTGTGTGGCCCCAGCATGACAGCGCAGGGCGCTAAGACTCCCCTGCTCGCACCTTCCTGCGCTCCAGCCCGGGCCTGCCTGCCTGCCCGTGGCTTTGGCCCACCTCTCCCTGGGTGCCCTGATTGGACAAGTTCTTCCAGAGGGTTAATGACCAGCCAATTAAAAAGGGTCTTCATGACCCAAGGGGCCACTGTCCCATTTCCCCGTGGTCATAAGGTTATCAGGGAAGAAAAGGCTGTTTTAAGAGCTGATCATTTATCAACAGATTCTTGCTCATCTGTCTCTCACTGTTTAACACCCTACCACCTTAACCTGGCGTTCATCTCTGCCCGTCAATTCGTTTTCTGGGCAGTCTGAATCCGAGTGTGAGATGTTAGACAATACAATGTAAACCAGTGCAAAGGTACCTCAAGAGAGACTGGTTTAAATAGCAAATATTTTTGAGAGAGACCCTTGGAAAAAATTCACAGAGTCTTCATACAGAAATGGCCCTCTCTAAAAGTTGAGGGGGCGGGGTAGGAAGGAAGTGTCTGTCGTTACATAATGTTGCAAAACAATGACATGCCCCCAAACAACACCTGACTTCAAGGACTGATGCAGAGTTGCAGTTAATGACCTCAATTTTTAAAGACAAAATAAGCAAAATTCAAAATAAAGTCCTCATCAACTTTTTGCTACCATGAACTGCAAAATTTTGTTCCGTGGTCTAAACAGATTCACTTTAAAAGGTCTTCTTCGAGTCTGCTCTCAGATAACAAGGGCCTCCTGCAAAGTATTGTTTGCAAGAAAGTACTTATTCTTGCTAAAAATAGCCCTCTCATGGCACAGGGCATTATGTTTCCACCACCACCCCCCTGGGCCAGGCTGCCCCCAGCCTCACTTAACTCTTGGAGCACTCTTTCTCAAGACCCTTCATTTGTCTAAGAGGAGTCTCTCTTTACTGGCCTCTTCTGTGGATTTTTCTGTGAGCCACTGGCTTATTTTCTCAGTCCACCTGTAAGGTACACCTCCCCCTCAACCCCTCCTGTCCCTAGGATGCGGAAGGGAGAGCTGTTTGACTATCTCACAGAGAAGGTGGCCCTCTCAGAAAAGGAGACCAGGTAATGGCCGAGCCTGTGGGCCCACGGGGTGAGCAGGGGGTGAGGTGGGGCGGGGCAGGGAGAAGCAGAGGAGGAGACTGCGCCTCCCTCAGGTCCATCATGAGGTCTCTGCTGGAAGCAGTGAGCTTTCTCCATGCCAACAACATTGTGCACCGAGACCTGAAGCCCGAGAATATTCTCCTAGATGACAATATGCAGATCCGACTTTCAGATTTTGGGTTCTCCTGCCACTTGGAACCTGGCGAGAAGCTTCGAGGTGAGGGGTCCTGGTGCCCTAAGAGGCTTGGGAGGGAAGGAGACCCAGGCCTGAGGCTGGTTAGCTGGGTCTAATAATTGAGAACCCAGGTACCAAGCAAAGGGGGGAAGTCAGTGAGCATTTGCCAAGTGCTTCTGGGTGCAAAGCCTTGTGTGTATCTCAGAGTGGGCTTCCTGATCTAGGGTGGGGATGGATGGAGACTAGTGCACAGATAGTGGCACACAGCACACAAGGGACCTTGCAGGGGAAGCCAGGAGGGAGGAGCATCTGATTCAGCTAGAGGGACCCACAGAAGAGGAACTCCAGTCTGATGGAGCTCGTGTTCTTAACCTATGGAGTTACACGATTGTGTCATGGATGCTATGCTGTTTCCTTTGGACTTCACATATACTTTTCCCCATTTTGGAATCATCTTTGCTCCTGCCCCACACCTCCCTTGCCCTTGGCAGTTCAGGTTTCACTTTAAAGCTCCAGGTCAGATTAGATCCTTTGCTTTCTGTTCTTGTGTCTTCTCCCTTTGTGACACCCATCTTACTCTGTTGTTTGCTTCCTGGTAGACAGCTTGGTAAGAGCACATCTAATTCATCAGTGTCTAATATGGTGGTTGGTACACAGTAGGCATTCTTAAATACTTTTTGTAGGAATAAATTGCCCAGAAGCATCATTTTCAAATTAGGCCAAAGATTTCCTGGAAATATGCCATGGAACATAGTTTCGCAATTGCTGGGATGGAAGAATTGGTGCCTGAAGTGATAAAAGCAGCTAAAAATAATAGGATCGGATCAAGTTGTGGAGGGCTGTGCGGCAGGAGTCTAGACTTGAGCCCAAGGCCACCAATGGGAGCCAGGGAAGGGTTTTAAACAAGGGACTTAACTCAGTATGCGCCTTAAGAAATCCTCTATTTCTGCTCATTCTCTTTGGTTTGAGTGGTGATTCCACTACACAGAATAGAGATTAGAGGAGGATTCGATTTGGGCAGAAAGGAACATAAAGATTGAAGCTTTGTTTTCTATGTATATTATGCATGTAAAAATATGGCACAGAGTTGTACAAGGAGCAGTTAGCAAATTATATGGTTGGGTAAGACCTTGAAGTCAATCCAAAAATCAAGTTTTCCTTGGGAAGGCCACCAGGACCCTTGGTGGGTATTTGGGTTTACAGCAAGGACAGGGGCTGGTACCGTCCTTGGTAGAAGGCAGGCGGGAGCAGAATGGGAACGCATATGGTCCTGACAGCGTTGAGGCTCCAGCGAAGGCCCTTGAAGGGGCTGGTGGCATCCATCAACCTCAGCCCTCTCTCCCCAGAGTTGTGTGGGACCCCAGGGTACCTAGCACCAGAGATCCTTAAATGCTCCATGGATGAAACCCACCCCGGCTATGGCAAGGAGGTCGACCTGTGAGTTTCTGGCCTCCCGACTTCTTTCCTTCTTTGCGTCTTGTCCTTCAACATAGTTACCTGTCACCTAGTCCTGCCTGACTCCGGTCTCTTTCCCAGCTGGGCCTGTGGGGTGATTTTGTTTACACTCCTGGCTGGCTCACCGCCATTCTGGCACCGGCGCCAGATCCTGATGTTACGCATGATCATGGAGGGCCAGTACCAGTTTAGTTCACCCGAGTGGGATGACCGTTCCAACACCGTCAAAGACCTGGTGAGCTGGGGCCTTGTGAGGGTGAGGAAGGAGGCGCAAGAGCTGCCCCTCATGCTCTGGGGTTTCCCCTAGATCTCAAAGCTGCTACAGGTAGATCCTGAGGAGCGCCTGACAGCTGAGCAAGCCCTCCAGCACCCCTTCTTTGAGCGCTGTGAAGGCAGCCAACCCTGGAACCTCAGCCCCCGCCAGCGGTTCCGGGTAAGCGGGAGTGTCAGCGTTTGAGCCTGTTCCTCTGTCCCATGATCTTGATCTTCCTTCTGTGGTGGATGCTCCACTGGAGCTCACGTTGCCCCCTCCTTCCCAGGTGGCAGTGTGGACAGTGCTGGCTGCCGGACGAGTGGCCTTAAGCACCCAGCGTGTCCGGCCGCTGACCAAGAGTGCACTGTTGAGGGACCCTTACGCGCTACGGTCAGTGCGGCGCCTCATCGACAACTGTGCCTTCCGGCTCTATGGGCACTGGGTGAAGAAGGGTGAGCAACAGAACCGAGCAGCCCTCTTCCAGCACCAGCCTCCTGGGCCTTTTCCCATCATGGGCCCCGAAGAAGAGGGGGACTCAGCTGCTATCACCGAGGACCATGCCATGCTGGCACTGGGCTAGCACCTCGGCCCAGAAAGCAGGACTCTCCCAGAGGAGGATTTTTATCATTCCAGCCCTTATGGGCTCTGGCCTCAGGCCCCCCTGCCTGGCCATGCCCGCCACCGACTGTACGACCATAAAGACCAGCCCTATACGCCTGCCCCCCCAAGAGCCAGGACTTTGGGATCAGAGCTGAGGTGGAGGGTGCTGCTGCTTGCAACACCACGCCTGGCCTGGTCAGTGCTGCCTGTGCTGCACCTGCAATAAAATCTGCTGCACACCCGACAGAGCCAGCGCCCTGTGTCTGCTGTCTGGCTTCAACAGGGGAGCCCAGAAGGTGCTCAGGAGGGGCAGGGGGTGAGGGTGGCGCTGCTCTGCCCCAGGCCTTTATTGGGGGTCACTTGGTCTTGTTCTTGCCTTTGCCAGGAGGTAGCTGTAAGGGCCGCTCTAGGACAGTCAACTTGCTGCTGAGCCTTTCCTCACTGGCCTTGAGCTGCTCCTCCATCAGCTGTTGGAGTTGCCCCAGCTCCTTGCTCATCTGGGTCTTAATGTAGGCTCGCAGGATGGAGACCTGGCCTGCAGGGGCAGGGAAGAAGGAGCAGGTCAGCAGAGACGCCATGGGGCTGAGGGATTGCCCCTAGCTGGGCAAACACAACCTCCAAGGTGTGCCTGAGGCTACAGAGGGGGTGCTCAGGAAAGGCTTCAGCTCAGGGTCAGCTCGCCCTTCTGTAGAGAGAGGCGGGTGGGCTGGTCCTGCTGGACTCTCTGGATTGCTGATGAGCAGATAAGTGACCTTATGCAGGTGATTTAATCTTTGCGTATCTCCACTTCCTCCTGTGTACAGGGTAGCTAGTGCTAGCACCTAGTGCCTAGGACTGAGGAAGGATTAAATGTAAGATGCTTTATTTTCTTTTAAATTTTTTTAATGTTTTATTTATTTTTGAGAGACAGACAATGTGAGCAGGGGAGGGTCAGAGAGAAAGGGATACACAGAATCTAAAGACAGGCTCCAGGCTCTGAGCTGTCAGCACAGAGCCCGACGCGGGGCTTGAACCCACGAACTGCAAGATCATGACCTAAGCCGAAGTTGGACGTTTCACCGACTGAGCCACCCAGATGCCCCTAAATGTAAGATGCTTAACATAGGGCCTGCCTGACATCCTAGTATAGCTACTCATGTGCTGGCTGTTACTGTCATTGGTTTTAGAATTATCATTTGCTGGAGCTCCTGCCCTCGCCCCTAGCAGTTACACTTTTATTACCTTTGTCATCATGGATTTCTGCATTAGGGATCATTTAGAGAAAGGACGCTGTGCCTAAAACAGACCTGCAGTCCTGATGTGGTCTAAACCCTTCGTTTTATACTTGCTCCAAGTCACAGGGGACCCTAACCCTTCCAGCTCCTCACTTGGCTCTTGCTCTGGCTGGACCACTGTTTCCGGTTCCTCCTCCTGTGGGGCAACTACCGGCTCTTCCAACTCGTCGCCTTCTTTCTCTGCAGGCCAGGAGCAGGAAGAGGCTTCAGCCCCAGCCCCAACCCCAACCCAGCCCCAGCCCCATCTTCTCCCTTACCTGTCTCATCCTCTGGCTGGAGCGTAGGTGGCTGTAGCCCCATGTAAGTCAAAGATAGGTCCAGCCGCACCTGGGAAGAGGGAGGAGGAGGGAGGCTGAGAAGGGCATCTGTGCTGAGCGAAAGGGGGTGATGAGAGGCGGCCTCCGTACCTGGGGTGTGAAGACATATTTATAGAGCTTGAAGTGGCGGAAGTAGGTGTTGACCACATAATCTGCCAGGGCCAGCAGCTGTTCCTCCCTAAAGAGGTTGATACTGAAGGGGGGCCGCTGTGGGGATGACTGGGAGTTAGAGGACTGACCACCCCCAGGAACCCTGACCTTTTATCCAAGCACCCAGAAGTCCAGGAGCAGGGAGAGCCCCTTGCAGCCTTCAGAGGGAGATGTGGGTGATGAGTGTGAGGGAGGGCAGGAGGCTGGGCTAGACCTTATCCGGAGGAGACGGAAGATAACGTCCAAGGGGCACTGACCCTGACTCCATGGCAAAAAAGAACACTGGTGAAGTAGCGGTAACATTCCTCCACGTTGCCCAAGGGGGTTGCTGGGAGGGAAAGCAAGAAGTGACAGTGAGTCCCCTCCCTGATAATCATTCATTTCATTCACTTGCCAGTACTTATTAAGCATCAGCTTTAGATGCTTAGAAGAAGATCTAGGTGTAAGTCCTGGCTTATTTCATTAATTCACCCAACAAATCCCAAGTACCCCATTCACTGTTCTAGGGCCCTGACCGAGACGGACAAGGTCCTGCCCACAAGTGATCTACAATAAAACATGAAATATGTGATTGTAGCTCTTGTAAACATTCTGCAGAAAATCAGTTCTAGGAATAAAGAGGGTGGAGGAGGACTATTTTATTGCATGCTGTGTGTATATTTACATATATTACAAACACTATTGCTCAGAACAGTTCTCATAAAGTTGGTGCCGTATATTGAAGAAATGGAGGGTTTCAAAGGCGAAACAACTTGTGTGGTAATACTGCGTGTAATGACAGAACAAAGATTCCAAGTGGTCATCCACTATTGCTTCCCTTGATCACTTGTCCCATCCCAGCCTCCTCTGTCCCCGGGGCTCAAACCCTTCGGCAGCCTGCTCCTCTCACCAACACAGGCCTTGTGAAGATCTTGGAGCAGGGCACAAGCTGTCGACGTCTGTTCCAGTGAGAAGCCCTGCTGGCGGCAGAAGAGGAGCGCATGGGAGAAGAGGTCCAGGGTGATGGCATCCCGCAGGCTCTGATCAGGAGAGCCCAGCCCCAAGAGCTCAGCTAGCACCCTTAGGGGCGGGAGAGGAAGGAAGGAGTAAGCGAGCCCCCACACTGGTGCACCCCGTGCTCTGGAGCTGAGAATTCTTCCTGGCCTCCCAGCCCAGCCCCCTCAATCTTCCCCACGAGACAGCTTCTTTGCCCTTCCCTCATCCCCCCATACTCCCTCATCTCCTCAGTGTTGGTGGTCTTCTCCAGCCTGTGCATGGAATGGATGTCCAGGTACTTCCTGTCATAAGAAAAAAAGGTGAAAAGGTATTGGTGGCCTTCATGCATTAGTCTCCTGGCAGGGCTATGATGGCAAGAGCATTGAAATGGGACCAGGAGACTTGAGTTTGAGGATTAGCCCTTCCACTCCCCTCTCCGGGTCCAGCTTTCTCTATCTTCAAATAAGGGATATGGCTTAAATGAATTCTTAGGGTCCTCTTCATTTATAAAGCCGAGGATTAGGAAACTCGAGCTCTTTCTTTGCCACTCCTCGTGTGGCATCAGTGTCCCCATTTATACAATGCTCCATAGCAGTTGATATTCCATTTACATCCTTAGTCTTTGGCTCCCTTTTCCCCACCCTCCCTTTTTGGACTGGGGAGGCAGGAAAGCTGGAGATCTAGTCATCTTGGATAATTGCAGTTTCCTCATCTGTAAAATGGGGAATGCTCTTGCTGGTTGACAGACTTTTGGGAAGGAAATAATGCAAATGTAAAGTGTAACGCTTCCCCAAGACTCTTCACACTCACCACATGCAGATCCGAGGCTGGGGCAGCGGTGGCTGCGGGGAGAAAGCGGATTGGGCAGGCAGAGCTGTGTCATCCCTTGCCCCATTCCCTGACCCGTCGCCAATCTCCAGTGGATCTGTGAGCCCGCTAACTTGCCTTCTCATTTTAAAGATTATGTATGAGCAACGCCGGCAGGTCAGGCTTCGATAGGCCCTATGTACTATTCATGAGCATTTAACAGCGGAGTTACACACCGCTGCCTCTTCACCAAGGCACCCAGGAAACGTCTTGAACGTTAATAAACATAACGACGGGTGGCACCCTGCTGGGAAGCCCTTTGACAAACATTCATAAACAGACCACTGTCCCGCCCTCACCGGGAACAAGTTGGCTGTAGGATCCTCATCCACTTCTACCGAGGCCGCCGTCCCGGATTCGGTCCGCACACCTGTTACCAACCGCACGACGGCCTCATTCACTGAAGTGAGGTCCCTCTCGGGATCCTGCTGCAGTGCGGCGGGATGTTTAAGCTCCGACTGCATCTTCAGTCTCAGGAACGGGGAGGACTTTTGACGGATCATCTCGTTGTTCTTCCTTGCCGCGGGTCTTCACTAGCTCTGTCCCGCCTTGGTCCTGCGAAAGCGGGTTCTGGGGCAGCGACTGCCAAGGCCTGGCCCTCTAGCGACGCCTCAAGCCAATCTACGTCGTAAAGAGGCCGGGTGCAGCCAATCCGCAGGGGGCGTCACCCTCCGTTTCAACGGCGACCGTTGCTAAGGAAGCTTGTGGAGGGAGGGAGCAAGTGGAGGGCGCTCGCCAATCAGTAAGAAGAGAATGCGCAAGCGCAATAGATTTCCCTGCGTCCTCCCTTCAAAGTGGCTGGCATGAGGCCCTTAAGGCCAGCGAATGTGAGTGCGGTGTCAGTTGCCACGGGAACTGTTTACTTGGCCAATCACCGAGAGAAAGAGGAGGTGTTCAGAAAGAAACCAAAAGGGACCCAAGAGGCGGGACAAAGCGCGACCAATAGAAACAGGAAATGAAGTTTCGCCACATCCGGCATTGCCTGCGGCGCTTGCGCCCTGGATTGAGGAGGCCGGTGACGTCCGGTGAAGTCCAAGATGGCGCTAGGCTGATCCTGCTGCAGGTGAGGGGCCCGGGGCTGGCGGAGGCGGGACGCAGCAGGTGTGTGCGGGGGTGCTTGGGGTTGCGGAGCACTGGCAGCCTCCACATCTATGCTCTGTGTCTTCTGCAGGTGACGGGAGTGCCGCCTACGCCTGCCTGACGTCCCTCGGGAGAGCCTGCGCCGCTCCTCGTCCTCGCGGCCATGTCTGGACCCGGCAACAAACGCGCCGCCGGCGACGGGGGCTCAGGGCCCCCAGAGAAGAAGCTGAGCCGTGAAGAGAAGACCACAACCACGCTTATAGAGCCCATTCGTCTTGGGGGCATCTCTTCCACGGTTCGTGGCTTCTGCCCCAATGCTCACAACTTGCCAGACTCCCATCTCTGTTCTTCGACCAAATCGTCCTGAACTTTACTTCCAGTTCCCCAAGCTTGGCAGGGTTCACTTTACAGAACACACTGTTGAAGGAAACGGAGGACACGACGTGTGCCTTCCCTTCACAGATAGGGGAATAGGTTCCCAGGAGCGTGTGACTTGTCAAAGACTTGAGAGTTAGAAAGAGGTAGAAGCAGAGCTCACAACCAAGATGCTTTCTCTGTGGGTGTCTGAGCCCCTTTAAATTCTGTTAGCGGTTAATCTGGGAATATTCTCTTTTCCATTCTGGTTGCTCTCCTTTTTCTCTATGATTGGTTTCTTGGATCCTGCTTGATTCTCTCCTTGGCCCTTTTGTTTTCCTTGGTAGGAGGAGATGGACCTGAAGGTTCTGCAGTTCAAGAACAAGAAACTAGCAGAACGGTTGGAACAGCGACAGGCTTGTGAAGATGAACTCCGAGAACGAATTGAGAAGCTGGAGAAGCGGCAGGCCACAGATGATGCCACACTCCTCATTGTCAATCGCTACTGGGCCCAGGTGGATGCCCCTCTGCCTTCCAAGACCCGGCCTTGATCCAGCTGCCAATCCTCAGACTCCTCTGCTGGGAAAAGAGTATCGTGCTGGGAAGCACCTGAGAGATTCATAACATTTTTGGTGCTTTCTTCCTTCAGCTGGATGAAACTGTGGAAGCCCTTCTCCGACACCATGAGAGCCAGGGGGAGCTGTCTTCAGGGACAGAGGCGCCTGGGACCCAGGAGGCACTGACACATGACGAGGCCCCTGTCACAGAGCCAGGGACATCGGAGCTGAGAGGTAGGACCAGAGTCCTAGGATCTGGGGAGCTTAGTTAAGTTCTGGGAAATGTCCTGAACAGGATGGAACTTTTATATCAGTCTCTCGAATTTCCCGCCAGCCTTCACGTTTGTTGTGTGCACACACAGACACACACAAACACACCTGATTTCATGTTTGGGTGGCAGAAGTGCAGTGGATAAGAACCCGGGCCCTGGGCTTTGGAATCTGAGTGACTTGGTACATAGTATGTGTCATGTTTGATGCTCATTTACTTCAGAATCGTATTAATGCTGAGTACTGATAACAGTCTTGGAAGAGACAAAGATAGCCAGGAAGAAACATTGCCCTTGCCATCAGGGAGGAAGTGATTTTAAACCATAAGTAACAGGTACAGGGGCCCTTGTGAGGGAATTAGCATATGCGCACATGTGTGTAGTTCTAATTTAGATGGAGAAGGCTTCTCTGAAGAGTGATTTGGGAGCTCCGTGGCCTTGAGGAAATTACTTCTTTATCTCCCTGAAATAAAGTTGTTTGACTTTGATGACGAGGGTCCCAGGGTGTTGCAGGCATTGCATGTGTTGATGCCATGAGCTGGAGAGTGAAGGGCTCAGCCTGGAACATGGTATGGAGTGGTGGTAATTGCTGCTGTTATCCTCATGAAGGTCTGTCCATCCCTCGCAGAGCCCCTGCTAGTGCAGCTGCGGCCCCCTCTCAGCGAGCCAGCCTTGGCCTTTGTGGTGGCACTGGGCGCCAGCAGCAGCGAGGAGGTGGAGCTGCAGCTGCAGGGCCGGATGGAGTTCTCCAAGGCGGCTGTGTCCCGTGTCGTAGAGGCCTCAGACCGCCTGCAGCGCCGGGTGGAGGAGCTCTGTCAGCGAGTGTACAGCCGAGGTTAGTTCTTTCTTTGCCGTTGCACAGGCGTCTGTCCCCCATTTGCATCTTGATTGTATCCCCTCGATGCCCCAAGCCCAGAGGCAGCCATAATTCTCCAAGGAATAAATCAGCCACGTTCTCAGGGAAAGGGGTAGGTTGTAAATGGGCCTCTGGCTTCGATTCCTGGGGTTGAACTCTGCAGAGATGGGGGTGGGAGAGGAGTCGTCGATGCTTACGGGGCCACTGCTTTCCAGCTGGAGACCTCTTTGGAGCACTTTGCACAAATTGTGCGGCAGTTGCTGATCCACAAGGCATAGTGGCAAGTGCCCTGGCTTTGCAGGCTTCTCCCAGTCATAGGCCTGTCCTTCTAGCCTGGGCATGCTTGGTAAATGGGTCTCTTCTCTGAGCTGGTTTCCTCCTTTGTACAGTGGGGATAAAGACTCCTGGCTTTGTCATGAGAAATTGGCAAGACAGCTGGTGGATCACACTGGGCACTCAGAGAATGAATTAGTATTTTGCCTCATTGCCTTGGACTTCGCTCTTACCCGAGCCCTGCCTTCCCAGGGGACAGCGAGCCCCCCAGCGAGGTAGCTCGGGTGCGCACCCGAGAGCTGGGTCGTGAGAACCGGCGGCTGCAGGACTTGGCCACCCAGCTACAGGAGAAGCACCACCGCATCTCGTTGGAGGTGGGATTAAAACCAGGGCAGGGTTCGGGTTAGACGGGCACCCAGGTTCTCAGGGAGCCAAGTCCCCTGCTCTAAGCATCTGCCCTCTCGTCGTTTCCCCAGTACTCTGAGCTCCAGGATAAAGTGACATCAGCGGAGACCAAGGTGCTAGAGATGGAGACGACGGTGGAGGACCTGCAGTGGGACATCGAGAAGCTGCGCAAGCGTGAGCAGAAGCTCAATAAGCACCTGGCGGAGGCCTTGGAGCAGGTGGGGCCAGGGTGCTGGGTCAGATGGAGTCAGGGCTAGGTACTTGGAGTCCTTGCTTCTCTCCTCCACTCCCATCCGTCTGTCTCCACAGCTCAACTCTGGCTACTATGTGTCCGGGAGCTCCTCAGGCTTCCAGGGGGGCCAGATCACACTCAGCATGCAGAAGGTGAGCAGCCGCCATTCTTGCCAGCCCTCCCGTAACCTTTTATCCACCTTCCCTGTGCACGTTCCCTCAGAATTAAGGTAAAACCACCCACGTGGTCTTTGAGGTCCTTCACTGTACTCTTGCTGCTCTGTCTTGTTCGTTCGTTCATGTATTCGGTAAATGTCGTTGACCTCTAAGTGGTAGGGGCTGTGCTCAGAAGCAGGCACATCAGAGGACAAAACAGACAAAGATCAAAGTTTTTATGCAGTTGAGTTTCTCGTTGAGGGAGCAAATAAACACATGGTATGTAAGTGGCAATGAGTGTCTCAGAGAAAAAGGGTAGAAAAGAGACCAATGGGAGTATGTTGGAGTTGCCTGGCTTTCTTAGCCGGGTGGCTGCAGAAGGGCCTCCCTGAGAGGCCTCTCTGACTTCTTGGTCACTGCACGTTGTGTAGACGGTCACTGTTCCCTGTCAACTCTTTATTTCAGCTGCTGCTTCAGGTGTTTCAGGAAGGCTTCCCTGACTCCCTGTCAGCCTTGGTTGCCGGCACTGGCCGTGCAGTGTTTTCTCCCACTTACCTGGGAGCCCTTAGGAAAGTGTTTGGGTTTGGCCCGTCCCTGGGGCTTCAGAATCCAGCCTTGCCCCCGCGTGGTGGGGGCTGGGAGGGCAGCATGCATCCTGGCCTCGCCCTGCCTGCCACAGCCCCTCCCACTCCACAGTTTGAGATGCTGAACGCAGAGTTGGAGGAAAACCAGGAATTGGCCAACAGCCGGATGGCAGAGCTGGAGAAGCTACAGGCCGAGCTTCAGGGAGCTGTGCGGACCAATGAGCGCCTCAAGGTGGGCTGTGTTTAGAGCTGGGAGGGCCTGAGCCTGCCAGGCCCGTGGCTGGGCCCTGAATCCTTCTGCTGATCTCTTCTGGGCACCTTGCGCCTAGGTGGCCCTGCGGAGCCTTCCTGAGGAGGTGGTGCGGGAAACGGGGGAGTACCGGATGCTGCAGGCCCAGTTCTCACTGCTCTACAATGAGTCTCTGCAAGTGAAGACCCAGCTCGATGAGGCCCGGGGGCTGCTGCTGGCTACCAAGAATTCCCATCTGAGACACATTGAGCACATGGAGGTATAGACCTGGAACAGGACCTTAGGGTCGAGGCATTTTGGCCTTTTGAGGTCCTGTGTGCTGCCAGGCATCCCTTGGGAATAAAGTCTTCCTAAGTCACTGAAGCCTTAGGGGGGTGGGGGGTGGGGGGTGGGGGCAAGGGGTTTGCCAGGGGCTAGAGGGTTGTGTGAGTCCTTAACACCTCACCCTGCAGAGCGACGAGCTGGGGCTGCAGAAGAAGCTGCGCACAGAGGTCATCCAGCTGGAGGACACGCTGGCCCAGGTACGCAAGGAGTACGAGATGCTGCGCATCGAGTTTGAACAGAACCTGGCGGCCAACGAGCAGGCGGGTATGTGGTGAGGACAGGGTGGAGGTGGGGCCTTACCTGGGATTGCTGGTCCCCGGTGTAGGGCTGCTGCTTATCCAGGTGCAAGGGGTGAAGCCCCTTCCTTTTGCAGAGCCTCCTCTCCCTGGCCAAAACAGGGATCATAGCACTTGGCTCAAGGGCGCGGTGAGGGTCACAACCAGCTGAGGTGGCTGATGGAGCAGGCACAGCCAGAACAAGGTGTTGGCCCCGTCTGTGGTTCTCTGGCCTCACGGTGTCTCTCTCTCTCTCGGAGGTATTCGTTCATTTTACAAAGATGCATTAAACTCCGCCTAGAAGCCAGGCTTTGGGATTATGTCAGTGAACAAAATGCAAACAGTCTCTGCTGTAGTGGGGGAGGACAACAAAGTAAAAAACAGGTCGTGTAAGATAGTGGCAAGTATATCAAGAGAAATAAAGCCGAGGAGAAAGGGAGTGTTAGGAGATTGCAGTTTTGAATGGGGAGGTCAGAGGAACGAAACTCAGAAGGTGACGTTTACTTACAAATATGAAAGAAGCAGACTAGTTTACTTAGGTGAATGTTACAGTCAGGTGTTCCTTTGAAGGAAATTTGGGATACTAAAAGTCTGCATTAACAGGAATAAAATAAGATGGTGGTTCAAGAGTTTCCTTCCAAGTCTAGGTTATTCTGTTGATGAGATCACACTCCCTACAAGGCCTCAGTTTCCCTCTCCTTCACAGTGGGAGTGACGGCTTTGGCTCCTCTTCTCTCGCCATCGAGGAGCTGGGTTCTTAACCCAGAGGCCAGTCTGAGCCCTTATTTCTCAACTCTCTCGCAGGGCCCATCAACCGTGAGATGCGGCACCTGATTAGCAGCCTCCAGAACCATAACCACCAGCTAAAGGGGGATGCCCAACGGTACAAGCGGAAACTGCGGGAAGTGCAGGCTGAGATTGGCAAGGTGAGGAGGGGGCTGCCTGGGAAAAGCCTTGGCTAGACCCCAGTAAGCACGGTCTCACCCCAGCCCTCTTCTCTATCTTGGCAGCTCCGGGCCCAGGCCAGTGGCTCAACCCACTCCATCCCGAACCTGGGCCACCCAGAGGACTCTGGCCTCAGTGCCCCAACCCCAGGGAAAGAAGAGGGCGGGCCGGGCCCTGTCAATGCCCCTGACAGCAGAAAGGAGGTGGCTTCAGTACCTGGCGCCACCACTACTGCCTCCTCAGTGAAGAAGGAGGAGCTGGCCCCCTCTGAGGAAGATTCCCAGGCCCTTACTCCTGGGTCTCAGGGCCCTTCCTCCAGGAGCCGAGAACCTGAGGCCAGGCCCAAGCGGGAGCTTCGGGAGCGGGAAGGACCTGGCCTAGGACCCCCATCTGTAGCCTCGGCTCTCTCAAGAGCTGATCGGGAGAAGGCCAAGGTGGAGGAGGCCAAGAGGAAGGAGTCAGAACTCCTTAAAGGTCTCCGAGCAGAACTCAAGTGAGACTCTATTTCTGTCTCCTTCCCACTCCTTCCAAAGTGGCCTCCAGGCCCCGGTTGCCAAGCCTTCCTCTGGTGTTTCTCCAGGAAGGCCCAGGAAAGCCAGAAGGAGATGAAGCTGCTGCTGGACATGTACAAGTCAGCACCCAAGGAGCAGCGGGATAAGGTGCAGCTCATGGCAGCTGAACGCAAGGCCAAGGCTGAGGTGAGGGCAGGTAGGGCCCGTGGGACACACACGGGGGTTCCAACTAGAGCAGGGCCCTAGGTCAGCGGAAACGGTGAGGAGAGCTAGCTCTCTCGTTCTGGTGGCTGTAGGTCGATGAACTCCGAGGCCGGATCCGGGAATTGGAGGAGAGGGACCGAAGGGAGAGCAAGAAGATTGCTGATGAGGACGCCCTGCGGCGCATTCGGCAAGCCGAGGAACAGATCGAACACCTGCAGCGCAAGTTGGGTGCTACCAAGCAGGTGTGACACCCTTGCGGTCCCCTGCTTCCGAATAGTGGGATTCCCTTAACTCCTTGGGGGGTACTTCTAGCAGATGGTCTGGGATCACTCGGTGGTCAGCCCTGTTTTCCTGTGGTTTCCCCATAACTGTGCCCACCGTCTGTATTCCATCTTGCCCCTGTCCACCTGCTGCAGGAAGAAGAGGCTCTGCTGTCGGAGATGGATGTGACGGGCCAGGCTTTTGAGGACATGCAGGAGCAAAATGGGAGGCTGCTGCAGCAGTTACGGGAGAAGGATGATGCCAACTTTAAGTTGATGTCAGAACGGATCAAGGCCAACCAGATTCACAAGCTACTGCGGGAGGAGAAGGATGAGCTGGGCGAGCAAGTTCTTGGCCTCAAGTCCCAGGTATGGCAGCCCTGGGCTTGTAAGGTGGAGCTGCAGAGGTGCCAGCCCCGCAGCACTGAGTCCCCACCCCTGACCTCAGGTGGATGCCCAGCTGCTGACCGTGCAGAAGCTGGAGGAGAAAGAGCGGGCCCTGCAGGGCAGCCTCGGGGGTGTAGAGAAGGAGCTGACGCTGCGCAGCCAAGCCCTGGAGCTCAACAAGAGGAAGGTGAGGCTGGTTCCGAGGGCAGAAAGCATCCTAGGATGGTGGCTCACAGCCGAAGGCCTGCTCTGCCTCCTCTCCCAGCCCAGCTCACGTCTCTGGTTCTTACTGTGTTCTAGTCCCTGCACTGAGGCCGCTCTGTTTTGGGTTGCATTTTGGTCTCACAGCAATTGTAACACAGTGTTGTTGTTATCTATTTTTCATAACTAAGGAAACTGAGGCTCAGGGAGGGCAACTGACTTGCTCAAGGAAGAGTGGACCTGAAATTGGACCTTGGATCTCCTTGGCTCCAGAACATACTTCTTTTTTTTTTTTTTTTTTTAGAGAGAGAGCACATGAGCAGGGGAGAGTGGCAGAAGGTGGGGGGAAGAGAGAGAATCTTTAAGCAGGCTTCATGCTCAGCACAGAGCCTTATGTGGGGCTCAATCCCTTGACCCTGGCATCGTGACCTGAGCCAAAATCAAGTCCAACACTCAACTGACTGAGCCACCCAGCCGCCCCCAGAACTCACGTCTTGAGCACTAAGTGGTTGTATGTAAAGTAGGGAGGCTGGTTCCTGTCGCACAGTTGGAGTCAATCTCAGGAATGTCTAGGTCGTGGGAAAGGCTTAATTAAGATCAATGTTAGTTTTATTTCGTTTCCCCTACTATGCTTTTTTTCCTCCTCATTTAATTCATTCATTAAAGCCCTATTATTCATTCTCTTGCTCTATGGCCCTGGCACTGAGTGCTGGAGAGAACCTAGAGTAAGAGGGTCCTACCGGAAGTGGGAACTTCGTTGTTGTTTTTTTTTTTTTTTTTTTTTACATTTTTATTTATTATTGAGAAACATAGACGGAGCATGAGCATGGGCATGGGAGGGGTAGAGAGAGGGGGAGACAAAGAATCTGAAGGAAGCTCTAGGCTCCAAGCTGTCAGCACAGAGCCTGACACGGGGCTCGAACTCACCGCAAGATTATGACCTGAGCCAAAGTCGGATGCTTCATCGACTGAGCCACCCAGGTGCGGGAACATCAGTCTTGAGGGCCAGAGATAGCCAAGTAGTCCCCCAGGTGAAATATGTTATTACAGATTCCAGTAAATCTTGTGAAAGAAACTAAGGTGCTGTGAAAGAAAAATAAGGGGCCTGTCTCAGGAACTGACATGTAACCTGAGGGCTGAGGGAGCCGCTGGACAGAAAGCTGTGTGCTGGGGATTTGGAGGGGAGAAGAGAGAAGAGCCCTGTGGAGGTTCAGAGACCGGAGAGTGTTATGCAGGTGAGGAAGTGAGTATGTCAGGAACTGCAGGCATAGACGGAGGTGAGGTGGAGAGGTCGGGAGGCAGGACGAGCTCCAGTGAAGATGCTGGACTTGATCCCAAGAGCAAGAATCACTGGAATGTTTGACAGGCATCTGTGGACCATGGCTCCACATGCCTGACTCCCCAGGCTCCGGCGAGCCCACCCTTTCCTGTTGCACCCACCTCAGGCTGTGGAAGCGGCCCAGCTGGCCGAGGACCTCAAGGTACAGCTGGAGCACGTACAGACGCGGCTGCGAGAGATCCAGCCTTGCCTGGCAGAGAGCCGGGCTGCTCGCGAGAAAGAGAGCTTCAACCTCAAGAGGGCTCAGGTGTGTGCACGGGGTATGGACAGGGTGGTTCAAGGTCACTGATGTGGCCTGGGGGCGGGCGGTTCAAGATGAGGACCTTTGCACTTACCCTAGCCCTTCTCCTGCCCCAGGAGGACATCTCACGACTGCGGCGCAAGTTGGAGAAGCAGAGGAAGGTGGAGGTTTACGCAGATGCCGATGAAATTCTCCAGGAGGAGATCAAGGAGTACAAGGTGGGGCTGTGGGGCTGAGTTGTGCCCCATCAACCCAGGAATCTTAGATGGGGATGGTGAGGGCTGTAGTGGATAGTCTGGGGAGCCCAGAAGTAAGGTTGGATAAAAAAGGTGAGCAGGGCCCTAGTTGTGGAGAATCAAACAGCTGGCGAATGTTGTACATGGGCTCATGCCAGGCACAGTGCCCGGCCGGGTGTGGGAGCATAGGAACTATCCCTAGTCTCTGCCTTCTTGAAACTGACCATCTGTTGAAGGAGGTAGCCAAGTATTCTGAGTGAGGAGCGATGTGATGGCAGACGCCAGAGGGGGCCACAGCAGCTCTGGGGGTTAGCAGATTTCCTGGAAGCAGTTGTCCTCCAAGGGAAACCTGAAGCATGAGGGTGGACCATGAGTAATGAGGACGAGAGGGTTCCAGCAAAGGGAGAGGCAGAAAGAGAGGCCCTTCACTGAGAGCGGTGTGCTGGAGCACAGGTTACTGGACAGCACAGTTGGAAGGCAGAATGTGGGTTTTGTGATGAGCAGGAAGGCTGGAGCTCTTAAACACCGTCAGATCCTGAAGGGTGCGGTGAGTCAAGATGAGATGGCTTGGCCTATCTTGTAGGCAGTGTGGGGACATAAAGGGGTTTCAAACCAGAGAGTGATGTGATTGGCTAGAGGAGGTAACAACCAGAGGCAGAGAAATCTGTTAAGCAGGTGCGGTCATTGAGGCAAAAACTGGTAGGGAGCTAGCCTAGGGTGTTAGAAACAAGTAGAAGAGTAGAAGAAACAAGAGTCAGGAGATAATTTAGGAGGCAGAAACACTTGAACCCAGGGTCGGATTGATTCATGGAGTGAGGGAGAGGGAGATACTGAGAGCTCCTGGGTTCCTGATTTGAGAAATTAGTGGCATGTGGTAAGACTAGAAAGACTTTAGAGGAGTAGGTGTTGGTGGACAGTGTTGTATCTCAAAGATGTTGAAAATGTGCCTGGGGGAGGCTGGCTAGGAACGCATCGGGGCAGAGGGACTGTCTGGATGATGGGGTTGGAGAGTTGTCAGCAGAGGCAGTGGTGGAAGCCAAATAGAACTGTGCTCACGAGGGAGCGCCTGTGGCATGGTGTGGGACAGGTCATTCTTTTCCTTTAGGAATCTCGAAGGTTAAATGATAAAGGAAGAGAAGCCTGCGGTTTGGCCTTAAAGGGGCAGGGGCAGCTGGGGAAGGCTGCAGGGAGGCAGAGGAGGGTTTCTCCTGAAAAGATGGACTTTGATGAGGATGGTTTGAGAGCTAGGGAAATGGTAACGCTGGGGCGTGGGCTGGGCTGGGCTTTCACGTGGGGCAGAGGGAGAATGTCGGGGAATGCTGAGTTGGGGGAGTTCCTGGAGTTGGGGGTGAGACCTGGTGGCCTGTGGAGGTTTCACTCTTCGTAGAGAAGAGTGAGTCCAGGGACCCAGTGGGATCTCTGGGCAGCACCAGGGGTGGGCCCAGCTGAGGGTGGAGATGGCAGATTTCTAGTGGTACTGCTGTGCCCAGCAGGTACAGATGAAGAGAAGGTAGACCATCAGCTCCAGTCAGGATTGGGCTTTTGCCAGAGAAGGCCAAAGGGACAAGAGATAAAGCCCCAAGGCAGGGGAGTCCCAGCTAAGTCTGTGGGTTATTGGCCTTTGAGGGTGGGGGCAGGGAGAGGGACATGTTGCCCGCTGGCTCCCACTGCCTGGGTGAGAATCTAGATTTTGCTGCTTTCTGGTTTTGAGACCTTGGCCTCTGAGCCTGTTTCCTCATTCGGAGAGTGCCCATCCCCACTTCTCAGGGCTATGGTGAGAGTTAGATGCAATCTGCTGTGTGGTGGGCTCAGCCTGGACCACCTCCCGCTGTCAGCTTGGGGTCTGGGGGCCATCAGGACTGTACCAAGCTGATGCCTTTGCCCGGCCCAGGCGCGGTTGACCTGCCCCTGCTGTAACACCCGCAAGAAGGATGCAGTCCTTACCAAGTGCTTCCACGTGTTCTGCTTCGAGTGTGTGCGGGGCCGCTATGAGGCCCGCCAGAGGAAGTGCCCCAAGTGCAACGCAGCCTTTGGTGCCCACGACTTCCACCGTGTCTACATCAGCTGAACCCGTAACTCAGGGGACTTTGGAACACCCGCGGACCCTGGGGGCTGTGCCTCCAGTCCCTCCCCACCCCACGTTCAGTGGCCCTTACCCTCCATTCCGGACCCTGGGGGCCCAGCCCCTCTCCACGGGGTCTCAGTGCATGCTAGTGGGAGTGAGATCTGCCGAGCTCAGTTCCCCCTTTTCTACACAGAGCTACAGCCTACGGGGCACCTGCCTTGCAGGAATGGTCTGCAGTGAGAGGCCTGAGGGCCCAGAGCGTTCAGCTGAGCTTCCTGGAAGCTGACCCTAATCCTTCTCTGGCTGTCTTGTGGGCCCATCCCTGTCTGAAGGGTGAAATCCCCCAGGTTGTGACCTCCCACCCAAGAGGAGGTTCACTACCGGCTTACACACCCACAAGTGAGTGAGCACCAGGGCTGGGCCAGTTTCCCCACCTCCTTAACTCTGGCCCAAGGAGACTTTTCTCTGCTTGGGTGGGGCTTCCCTCCTGTGGATTCCCTGGGCTCTTTGGTCTGACGCTTATTCTAAGGCCTGAAGGAGGTACCCCCACTCCCTGTGTGGGGGGGGGGGGCACTGTCCTCTTCTGGGAAACTTCTGGCTGTTGCAGTCACCTTGCCCTCATCTCAGGAGTGCTGAACCAAAATCATCAGTCTTTATTCTAATCAGCCTCCCCCCTGCCCATCTGTCTCTCTCCCAAGCCCACTTACCCCACCTCATGCTTCCCAAGACTCCACTGGGTCTCCAGCTCTAACCCTGCTTTCATCCTGATGGCCTTAACTTCGTGGAGGCATTATTTCCCAGGAGGGGAAGGGACAGACTAGCAGCTGGGCCAACTTCCAATCATTCCAGGTAGAGGAGCTTCATCTAACACCCTGTGACTGAGCCTGTCCCCATGATGCTTCCTGTGCTGCCTGCCAAGCAAACCCCCCTGGTTGTGAAGGCGGCAGGCAGGGGCCTGGAAGGTGGAGCTGCTGACAGGTGCAAGGGTCCATTCAGACCCACAGGCCCTGCTCTAGAGATGTCTTGTATAGGCTGTTAATTGTTATGAATAAACATCCAACCCTCAGCCTACAGTCCAAGTAGCCAGGCTTCCTGCCCTAAACGTGGTCCCAGATTTTAGCTGCTACACTTCCGGTGCTGTCCTGGCTGGCATATGAACCCCAAGGGCCTGTAGAGACCTCGCCTTTCCCACCCCCAGCATCTAGTTACATTTGGATTTGGATCTACCGTCTCGGATCCTAAACTGGGCTCGCGGGAGGAGCATGTCTGCAGTGAGAAAGTATCGTCCTCCATCGTCACCAGCCTGCCCCTCCTGCTCCCAAGGCGAAGGGCTGACCCTCCCATGATCCCAGCGTCCCAGTCCGCCCAGTCTCCACGCGCTCGCCACGCCCCTCGCAATAATTGTCCGCAGGGGTGCTGGGAACCTCGTGTTGCATCCTGGGAAATGTAGTTCCTTAGCCAGCACCTGATACCTAGGGCCTCAGTGGGGAGCCGGTTCTAGGTTGAACGGCCAAACGCAAGCCTCGGCCGCATCTGCGGGCTGTCCCTCCCCAACGGCCTCACCCACCCCTCCTCTCGGGCAGACAGATCAGAGCAGCGCAGCAGATGACTTCATTGCAACTTTCCGTGGCTGCTGGCCGTGTTCTCTGAAATCGTGTGTCGATTGGCGTCTGTGAGGTCCGCGGCTGGAGCCATGGCTGTGGCTGGGCCCGCGCCCGGGCCGATGCTGACTGGGCTGGGTGCCGGAATTGGGTGCGGGGTGACAGAGGCCGCCGGGGGCTTGGCAGTGGTCGCGTCTTCGCGGGGGCTCGCGGCCTTGTCAGCCTCTGGGCCCCTCCTGGCGTCCAGGGTTTCGGCGGGGCTGCAGCGGCTGGACCAGGTCGGACTGGAGACGGAGACGCGGGCCACAGTGACTTCCGGCGCTGGGCTGGCCGCGGTGGGCACACTGGCCGAGACCCGGGCTGTGGTGGGGGATGACATCGGGCCGCCCAGGAAGTGTTCGCCACCCAGGGGCAGCGGACGCCGGGATGGGAAAAACGCAGCATATTGCATCATAGAGACGCGGGCCAGCCCTGAGACAAGGGCTGCGCCCGGAAGCGTTCGGGGTCCGCCAATCCTCTGTGCGCACTACCCTCTTTCCCAGGGGTCACCTCCACACGGGTTCTGTAAATACGTGTAACTACACATCGTACCAAAAGTCTCTTCTTGACGGGTCTCCATACCCAGAGAAGTAAAAACTCTTTGTGACTCTTCATATCTAAAAGTAGGTATCACACCCTTGCTGAAGCCCAACGTGTGGTGGGCTAAAGATGCCAGGGTTTCAGTGGCAGGAGGAAGCCCTGATGTGGTGGGAGGAACAGAGTATTCCCCATAAATGCTGGTTTGCCATAAGTCTGTCCAGTGCTGGGAAGCTGTTTTAGGGGCTGGTCAGGTCTCTCCACTCAGAAGGTTTGACCCCTTACAACTCCCAGTAGCCCCAGTGGCTTCAGTGGCTGTGAAACCTCGGGCCCCTGGGATGGGCAGGCCACAGTTCCTCCTGAACCAACACTGACTTTAGCTGGCCTCGTGTGGGTGTGCAGATGTTGGCCTCAGTGGGGAAGATGCCTGTTTTAACCAGAACTGGGGCTACTTTGTGATTGGCTACAGGGTCCAGTGGAGCATTTGACACTAACCACTCTCTTTAAACTAACCTTGGACCTGTGGTGCTACACTGTTCTGATTGTCCTTATACTTAGTCTTGTGCTGGTCCTGTTCCTCCACCCCTAAGCTACATCCTGTCCTCTCTCTGCCACTCTTCCTGTGTGTTTGTCCATGGCTTTGGCTACAGCTAAGCTGCTAAGACCCAATCCTCCAGCCCAGTTCTCTTTCCTGAGCTCCAGACCTAGAAAACCACCACCACTGGTTGGGGGGGGGGGGTAAGGCATGTCACTCTCCTCAAACTCTCTTTCAGAATCTCCCAGTGGTGCTCTATCCCGAGTTTCCTCAAACAAGATGCTCTACACTCTGGGCTGTGTTCTCTACGTTAATCTCTACCCATGTGATTGAACTGCCCGCTCCCTGCCACGCACCTGTTACATACTCTCCATCCGACACCGCCCCGTCCCCCGCCCCATCCCCTACTCTCATGCCTCAGGTCACTTCCTCCAGCCAGTTTCCTGACCTGTTGTGGCAGGCACCGTGTCTGGGTCCACAGGCCCTTCTGCTAAGTCTCTGAACCAATCACTGTGTTCCAGTGCCTGTTCTTTCCCCCAAATCCCCTCACTTTACTGAAGATCCTGTGCTGGAACCAGGGCAGGGAACACAATGCAGGAAAGCCTTCACTCCTCCCTTACCTACTACTCCACACCTTGCTTTCTTGATGGGGAAAGGGGATGGCGAGACAGTAAGCCTGCCCTTGGAGTCCAGGTCAGAGAGGCAATGGAGAAAGTGAAGAGAGAGCTTCTTGGCTGGGGCAGGAGGCTCCCTGCAGGCTGAGGCAGAGGCAGGCTACAGGTTAGAGCAAGTGTTGACCTCAGGTGGCTGCTCAGGGGGCCACGGCCAGGCCTAGGCCAGGAGGTAGCACAGAGGCAAGCCAGGCATTGAAGATTCATCAGAGCAGCCCCGCCTGGCCAGACAGTTTGGAGCCCATGCCAGGCCCGGGCAGGCCCAGTGCTGGGGGAGGAGAGGCTTGGTTGGGTGCAGAGCCTGCTCCTGGCCGTTCTGGTTTCCCTCACTGCCTTCCTGTGGGTCTTGGGCAAGTGGCTGCCCTTGTCTAAGCCTCTTCACACAATGAGGATTTATGGGCTACCTCTGAGGATGAGATGACAAGCCAGGTCTCCACCCGTGTCTCCTCAGGGTCTAGGAGGCTCTGGCCCAGAAGAGGGCTGACCAGGCCCTCAGCCAGCTTTTAGAACTAGAGCTTGGGGGCTTTCCCTTGTGGCAGTCTTGGGAGGAGCGCAGTTGTCGTGGTCAGAGAGGCCTCCCCAGGGCCGCACGGCTGGATGGGAGCCCGTCGGTGCCAGTCTCTCCAGGCAGCCACCTGGGAGTCACCATGGTATGCTCCTGCCAAAGCCAGGCACCAAGACCTGCTTTGGCTCCACCACCATCTCAGCACATTTCTCCCCCTTTCTCCCAAGGATATGGGTTTTAGAAACCCACAAAGCCTCTGGCTCCCACCCGCAAGCACTGGATAGGGATTTGAGGGCGTCTGAGTGAAGGGTGCAAGGGTGGCCTGGGCTGGGCTGAGCTTTTGAGATTACACGAGCCCTGGCTCTGGGAGAGGACGGGCTCCTTCAGCTCGCTCCAGGCTTGGAAGAGAAGACAGAAAACACCTGGGAAATCTTATTCCCTTTATTCTCTTCAACTAATCAACATGACCACCGGTGACACAACACTGTTATTGACACACAACACTCAAAAGTGGGGCCTCTCTTCACTCCACAGGGACAAGTCAGGTGAGTGGGGCTTCCCTAACGGGGGCAAAAGAGTCTGGGGGCTGCTCACCTGGGGAGCAGGTGTCCTGGAATCTCCCCTCTTGGCCGTGATGGTTTCACGGTTCCCCACCATTCAGGATTCATGCCCAATTCTTTTGAGTTCCCACATGACCTCCATTGCCATAGCAGTTTCAAGGTGCACCCTAAGCTCAGATCGATGTCCCCTCTCCCCCCTGCTTTCACCAGTGACTCTGTGACCTTGTCTGTTGGGCTCCTCCACCAGGGCACTTCTGAGGTCAGGCCTGCGTGGAGCTGGACAACAGGGTTTGGGGACACCATGCCTTCCGGACTAAGTTTTGGTGGGCAAGTGCCACGACCGACGCCTGAGCCTTTACCTAATCTGGTCAGAGAGACTCTGGACACTGCCACCTCCCCAGGCCAGCTCCCTGCTTAGTTCCTCCCGAGATGTAGCTCATCCTGGGAGGGAAGCACCTGGGTGAAGGCGTTGGGGCGGTGGGCCAGAGAGAACGGGTCACACCCCAGAGTGTTTCTGATTCTGCCCTTTCCTGCTATGAAACCCCAGACCCCACCTAATTGTGTCCACATCATCCATTCAGTACCGGAGCCGAGACCGCTGGCCCTCACCCATCCCTACAACATGCAGGCATCCTACTATGTATGCTACACCCTAGTCCTCAATTGGCCTATAGTTGGCCTTTGACCACACTGACCACCTCCCCTCCCCACCCCGGGACTGGCCCCTGAGTCCCAAAGGCTGCTCTCCAGGACTCTCCTGGAGACAGATTCCTTAGACCTGTTTCCAAGGGGCGCTGCTTCTAGCTTTACAAGGGGTTTGTCTCTACAACTGAAGTTTCTTTCTACTACCATCTTAACAAAAAATCTTTGACTTGGAGGATGGTCTCCTCCTCAGTCTCGTAAGGACACCCCCCTTTGTTGACGCTTCTGTCAGTAGAGATTCGGCAGCCAGGCTCCTTCTCCCCTCTCAGTAGTGCTTTCTGACCTGGCATTTGGGTGGGGTGGGGCTTTACACAGAGGGCAACAAGGGTCTCCCCACAATCGTCCAAGACCTGCCTTTCCATTCTCCCCAGCAGACCCGGGTTTTCCCTCTTGCAGTGTTCTAGATTTTGATCCTTTGAATTTAAGGTCATCCCTTGGGAGGGAGGGGCAGGAGAGCTGAAGGGTGAAGGGCTCTCACCGTTTGAGCTTTTGGGTAATGGAATTCGAGGTCTCTTCCACGGCTTTGAGGAATCCAGGCGCCCTCTCCAGGGATATGGCTCCTGAAGGGCCTCCTCACCCGGCATCTCAGTTCTGACTCCAGGACCACAGGGCGTTACTGGTGCCAACGTGGGGTCAGCGGGCACTTCCTTTGGACCCAACACTGGATGGAGTCCTCTCTAAGGGTTTCCAGGGTTAGGGTGTAGGGTTCTTGTTACAGATGTTTGACGCGTTTTCACTCAACCATTTTATAGGGCAGCAGTTGCTCTCCCCTGCCACGCACACCCAGTCACATTAGCGGGTCTGGCTGCATTAATGAAAGTGGAACCGTGCGGTGTGTGAGGACAGGAGATGGGCCTGGCTGGGGAGCGTGTTTCTCATCCTTCCATTTCCCTCTGCAGGTTGCTAAGGAGGAGAGGAGCCAAGTGGGTAAGATCTGGCCCCACCCAAGACCACAATCGGACTTCACAGAACTCCAAGCACCAGGGGGAGGAAGGTGGTCAGGCCTCCGTACGCTCTTCAGGGACCCATGGCCCAGTCTTGGGGGGGGTGTTCGGCCCCCCACCACTAGGTGGAGGCTGGCTCATCCCACCAGCAGCCTCGCTAGCAGCTCAGATGAAACAGGTTTAACAGCGGGTTGCTGGGTAATCAGCGCTCTATTCTGTCCACTCGCTGTTCCTCGTCGCCACAGAGAACCCACACACGACTCTCGTTGACTTGGAGGAAGGACGTGTAGGGAGGATTTAACCACACACAGGCCTTGAGTCTCTGAAGGGCTTTATTCTTTGGAGGTCGACTAGCAGCGGTTCCCCCTCTCCACTACGGATAGAATTCGAGGAAGTGAGCTGCCACAGCAGCGAGACTGGTGGCAGTTAGATTTCAGGAGAAACCTCCTGGCAGTGAGACCTGAGAATGGGCAGGAGGGCCCTCTGTCCCCGGAGGCCTCTCAGACTAGAAGTCCCCCGTCCTGGCTTGGGGGTGGGGGGTGGGGTGCGGCGGCCTGAGCTGGGATTGGCTTGCACTTGTAGCTTAACAAGCTCCCGGAAGCCGAGAGGACTGGGCAGCCCCGAGTTCCATCCACAGCTTTACCTTGGTTTGCTTTCCTCAAAGCACTAACAGCAATCCCCCTCCAGCTCTCTAACTTTTGTGGTGGTTTCCCAGTATTCTTAAAGTTTCTGTGCACCCCAAATCTCAGCCTTTAAAAAGGCTTGACATCACTTTTTTTTCCATCCCCATGTTTGCATCCTTCCCAATAAGGAATTCCATGGGCCTCTTCCTCTAACAATCGCCTAAGATGGGCCTCAAATCCCAAGGAACCCCCAGCGGGGCAAGCTGGACCCGCTCTTCCTAGTTTCTGGGGTCGTTTCTTCTCCATGGGCCTGGGGGCTCCTCACCACTTCTTGTCGCCTCTCCCCACACTAGTCCCCCAGCTGAGCGTTTTCCTCAGTGTCATTGTCCAAGGCTTCTGGGAGAGAGGCTCCCTCCCGTACTCCAGGGGGATAGAACACTGTGGAACAAGTTCATGGGAGGCTCTCCTACACCCTCTGAGGGTCACTCCCCTCGAGTCAATGCCATTGGATTCCCTGCACTTCCCCGACCCTATAGTTTCACAAGGATTTTAATACAGTTTTATAGGGTTGTCTAGAGACATATTGGGACCTCTTCCTACAATTAATAGGGCTTTTATCCACTATGGTTTATAGGGTTTTTTTTTCTGCTACAGACTTAAAGGACTTTTTTTTCCTACATATTTATAGGGTTTCTAACCCAACAGTTTTTCTCTACTGCCTCTTATAAGTGGTTCCCACCAACAATTTTATAGGGTTTCTCATCACTGATGTAAAAGCACTATTTTTACCCAGGGTTCTTTCTCCTCCTCTACAATCTGATAGGGTTTTCCTCCTTTCCCCACATAACTTCTGGGGGGGGGGTGGATCCAGCATTCCTCTCAGGAGAGAGAGGCCCCTGGTCTCCAGACTTTGTTTCACAAGGTGACCCCTGGGTGGCAGCTCCTATGGAGGAGGAGGGCAGCGACTTCTGTGAAGCCATCTCCACACTCAGGGCACAAATAGGGCTTTTCTCCCGAGAGGATCTCGGGATTTTCCCCGTCCCCGTGGCTGCCGCTCCCTGTGGGGGTGGGGGCCTCTCCCTCATCTTCCTGGCTTGTGGGCAGGGTGGCTGGCTCTGGAAGGGGGTCCTCGGGTGTGGGTGACTTTGCTTGGGGGTGGGTCTCCTGGTGCTGGGCGAGGGCCAGGTGATCGAGAAAGGAGGCCCCACAATCTGAGCAGCTGTAGGGCCTGGCCCCCAGAGGGCTCCTGAGGTGCTCCAGGAGGACAGAAGAGCTCTTCCCCAGCTCTGGACTCTTCTGGGATTTCCCACCTGCATGGACTTTCTGGTGCAACAGCAGCTCAGAGCTGAGGCCAAAGCTTTTTTTGCATTCAGGGCATTTAAAGGGCTTTCCGCTTAGAAAGGGACTGGGCCCTGCCCCTTCCCCTAGACCAATCCTATAATCAGGAAAGAGAAAGGGCTTTTCGTTGCCGTGGGTGAGCTGATGTCGGAGGAGCACAGCCCGATCCAGAAAACTTTCTCCACAGTGAGAACAAATGTAGGACTTGGAGGAGAGCAGGCCCAGCCTTTGGCCAAAGCTCTCCTGCCCTTCAGGCGTTTTAAAGGGCTGTCCCGGGGGTTCAGCTCTGCCCTCGGCAGCCCCCGGATAGGAATTTCCTCCGAAAGGGAGCCTGGGGGGTCGGAACTGAGGCGCCTTGGGGGCTGGGTGTGCCATGAGGCCATCTGCGTTTTTGTAGGGGTTTTCTCCAATATGAATGCGCTGATGCTGCATGAAAATGCCCTCATCGTTGAATCCCTTTCCGCAGACGAGACACTTGTGTGGTTTGGCTCCGGGGGGTGGCGTCATCAGGGCGGGGTCACCCAGCCCCAGCAGGGCGTCGCCCTGCGCTCTCCGGGCTGGGGTCTTGCCCCTTTCGTGGACCACCCGGTGCTGCTCCAGCTCGTGCGCCTCCAGAAACGCCTTCCCGCAGTCGGAGCACACGAACAGGTTCTCGTCCATGTGCGTGCGCACGTGCGTGATGAGGTTGGAGCTCTGGCTGAAGCTCTTGCCGCACTCGGGGCACTTGTAGGGCTTCTCGCCCGTGTGCGTGCGGCGGTGCTGGATGAGGTGGGAGCTGCGGATGAAGCTCTTGCCGCAGTCGGAGCACTTGTAGGGCTTCTCGCCCGTGTGGATGCGCTGGTGGCGGATGAGCGTGGAGCTCATGATGAAGCTCTTGCCGCAGTCGGCGCAGATGTAGGGCCGCTCGCCGCGGTGGATGCGCTGGTGGTTGATGAGGTTGGAGCTAACGCTGAAGCTCTTGCCGCATTCGGGGCACTTGTATGGCCGCTCGCCCGTGTGCGTGCGCTGGTGCCGCAGCAGCGTGGCGCTCAGCGTGAACGTCTTGCCGCACACCGGGCACTTGAAGGGGTCCTCGCGCAGGTGAGTCCGCTGGTGCTTGATGAGCGTGGAGCTGTGGCCGAAGCTCTTGCCGCACTCCAGGCACTCGTAGGGCTTCTCGCCGGTGTGCGTGCGCTGGTGCTGGGTCAGCTCCGAGCTCTGGATGAAGCTCTTGCCGCACTCGGTGCAGCGGTAGGGCTTCTCGCCCGCGTGGATCTTCTGGTGCTTGAGGAGGTTGTGGTTCTGGCCGAAGCGCTTGCCGCACTCGGGGCACTTGTAGGGCTTCTCGCCCGTGTGCGTGGCCTGGTGCTGGATGAGGTCCGAGCTGCGGTAGAAGGCGCGCCGGCACTCGCCGCACTTGTACGGCTTCTCGCCCGTGTGCGAGCGCTGGTGCTTGATGAGGTTGGTGCTCTGCGTGAAGGCCTTCTCGCACTCCGTGCACTTGTACGGCTTCTCGCCCGTGTGCGTGCGCTGGTGCTGCACCAGGTTGGAGCTCCAGCTGAAGCACTTGCCGCAGTCGGGGCACTTGTACGGCTTCTCGCCCGTGTGCGTGCGCTGGTGCTGCACCAGGTGCGAGCTCTGCGTGAAGCTCTTGCCGCACTCCGAGCAGGTGTTGGGCCGCTCGCCCGTGTGGATGCGCTGGTGGCGCAGCAGCTTGGACCACTGGCTGAAGCTCTTGCCGCACTCGTTGCAGATGTAGGGCTTCTCGGCCCCCGAAGGGCGGCCCTGCACCAGCTCGCGCAGGCTGGGCTCGCTGGCCGGGACCACCGGGGGGCTGTTCCACGTGGTCAGAGTCCCCCACTGCCAGCTGGCCTCACAGGCCTTGGTCCAGTCCGAGGGGGTGGGGACTACCTCGGGGGCGGGGGGGTTCAGGGGGGTCTGGTGGTCCAAGGGGTCGAGGCGACCCGGTGAGGTCGGGGGGTCCCCGGGGACTGCGGGATCCTGGGAAGGTCTCTCCAGGGGCATCTCTGATGGGTCCTTGAATTCTGGACTCTGAGCTGGATCTCCCAGGATGACCTCCTCCCCAGAACTTTCCTGCTGAGGGCTCTCCTCTTCGTTCCCACTCTCGGCACCTACAGAGAGAAAGGGAGTCTCCAGCCCCCATCTCCTTTCAGAACGCGGGGTGGGGTCTCTCTTCCCTCCCCTGGGTGTCCCCCAGAGTCTGGGCCCCTCCCTGAAGTGGGGCCACTGTCTTGTCAGGACTGCAGTCCCTTCGTGCATCCCTCACCTCTGTGAGCATCGCTGGGGCTCTGTTCAGGACCCTGCAGATCTGGGCCCCACAGCACCGCCTCAGGCTCCATCCCAGAGCTCAGGACTGCCCAGAGTTCCAGGGACCCTGGTGGGGGCAGAGAGAGGAACACACAATGGAGCTGATCTGCTTTTCTTTACTCCCCGAGCCCGCACTTCTTCCCTGCCGGCCCTAGGCCTTATTACCTCAGCTTCCCACCTCCCCATTTTTCTGGGCCTCCGTTCTCACCGCCAGCCCTCTTCCCCTGCAGGCCTGCCTCCTGCTCCAGAGCTTCAGCTCACAACTAAGCCAGTAGGTGAACTTAAGAGTGTAATTAAAAGCTCATCAGTCGTAACCCTTTGAACCCAGACTGGGGGCTAGAGAAGTATCTGACACCTACGGGGAAGGAGGCACTCACCCCACCGCTCTGATGCCCAGAGGCTGGGAAACCTGTTATTTTGCTAATCAGAGAAAGCTCATTAAGACTCTAATTTTCCTCCTTAATGGGGCTGCTAATTGGGACCAATAAACTTTCCTTATGAGCCCAGAAAACTGACAGTGCCTGGAACACTTGAGGAATTAAAAACAACAACAACAAAAAAAAAACAACAATCAGATTTCCCTGAGGGGACAGGGCCTCTCCAAAAGGACTGGGGCATTTCCTCCGGTTAGTTATGTTAGTTATCTTTATCCTAACGCTGGAAGGCCAAGCAGCAGGGGGTGGGGGTGGGGTGGGGGAGCAGTTTAAAGCCATGGAGGGCACGGAGGGGGCTTCTACAGGCAGGACCTTGAGAGGGAAGTGGAAAGGAAAAAGAAGGGACAAGTGTGTGGAGGGTGCCCAGCAGCTGACGCGGTGTCTGTGGTGTCCCAATCCTCCCCATGGGCCTGCGGGAGGAATTGGGTTGTCCATTTTACAGATCAGGAAATCAACACGCAGGGAGATTTCTCCAAGGTCACAGGCTGAGAAGTGGCAGCGCTAAGACCAGAAATGCAAGCTTCTGTGTCTGGCTTGCCCTGGCAGAGAGGGAGATGACCTTGAGAGTCACGTGAAACTCGTAAATGTGGGCTGCTGGCAGGAGCCGGTGATGAAGACAGCTCAGACAGAACGTGCTGGCCATGAGATGTAGAAATTCCCAGGACCGAGAGGTTTCCGTGGCTTGCTGGATCCAGTGACTAGGCCTGACAATCTGCACCTGTGACCTCAAAACAGTAGTCCCCCTCGAAGCCTGCCATTATCACGCCCATCCTGGCACCCCTTCTTCTAGTTCATTTTTTTCTGTTTTGTTGTTGCCGTATCCCATGCGTAGAATGGGATAAACAGACATAAAGAGACGCTAGCTAAATTTTGTTGAATGTACGAAGGTGAATGAATGAGATGCCCCTTCTTCCTGGAAAACCTGTGCGGTCTAATGCCTTTGCATTAGACAAACTGCAATTTGCAAGGGGGTGGCAGCAAAGGAACAGGAGTCCAGCGTGGCCTCCAGGTAAAACATAGCTAGCTACCACTCTAAAAAGGGTGATAGGATCCAGGATGAGGGAAGAAGGGCGGGGGAGCTAAATTCTAGGTTCCTGCAATGTTTAGAGCCTGAACAGAGTCCCTGGGGAGGGTGGGGGCTTTGGGTGGCTGTTTGGGAGGGGCACTGTGTGTATGGGGACACTGGTGCAAGAAGAGGAAGCAGCTGGGGGACAAGCAAAGTGGACCAGGAGTTAGCAGGACCCTGCCAAACAGCAGGAGGAGAGATGGGAGTTAGATTTTGGGAAGGAAATTAATTTCTTCATCTCTGCAGCAACGTAGGCTATGAGAATGCCCCCTCCCCCATCCGGCAGTGTCTTTGGAGTGGTGGAAGCGAGGGGCCTCCGCGGAGCTGGGGGCTGCCTATTCTGCAGAGGCCTGCCGTGCTCGCCTAGGACAGGTAAGAGCTCATGTACCTTGAATGTCCCGAGAAATTCAAGCTCAGCTGTCCAGAGCAGAAGGGAAAGGGTTAATGCCAAGGCCGCATGGAGTAGGAAAGTGGGAACACCGTGGGAGGCAAGAAGTGCTGAGAGCCCACCCAGGCCCAGGCCCCGGGGCACCGGCCTTGGACCTCGCTCCAGCCCAGCTGCAGAGGGAAGGAGGGAGGAAGGAAAGAAGCAGGAGGCTGCCTCACAGAGAGGTGTGGAGAGCGGCCCAGGGTGACCCTGACATGGAGGCAGCTGCGGGAATGCAGTCGCCCTGGCCTCGGCACCCCCCCCCCCCTTCCAACGCCCGCACCAACCCAGACCCTGGACTTCTGCTCGGGCGGGTCCCCGCGACCCTGTTCCGGCTCCCAGGCCGGAGCCCGGCATCCCGGCCTCCCCTGCCCACGGCCCCCCCCACCCCCCGGGATTCCGACGCTCCGCGGCGCCCCAGCCCGCCGGCGGCCCAATTCCCTCTTCCCAGAATGCTCACGCCCTCCCTCCCCTCCCCCACAGCCAGACCCTCGCGCTCTTCCCAGAATCCTCGGCCCCTCGCGGCCCCGGCCCGGCCCCCACCCCACCGGCGCCCAGGGCGGGGAGGGGGCGCAGGCCCGCGCGCCCTTGCCTCCCGTGCCCCATTGTTCCTGGCGACCGTCCCGGGCCCTCCGGGCCACCCCCCCAGGAACCCAGGCGTCCCCAACTCACGGCTCTGGGGTCTGGGGAAGGCCGGAAGGCAGAATCCAGCCCCAGGGGACTTAACCCCTTGAATGCCCTGCCTCGGGGGGCGGGCTGGACGCCGAGGACTCTAGGGTCCTTCTCAAGGGGTGATCCCAGGCTGAGGACCCGGGGACCAGTTCAGGGTGACTGGGACGGAGCAGGAAGTGACCCCAGCTTCCCGGGCCCCTCTAGCCTGGAGTCAGAGCATCAGCTCTATGGGATTTAACCCTTCGCCTCCCGCAGCCTGGGAAAAAAAGAGGACGGGGAGCAGAGAGGTGGCTGAGACGACTCCCCTCTCTGTGTCTCTAGCGGGAGAATCTCGAGGGAACCCAGATGCCAGTGGGGGTCTCCAGATTGCTGGCCACTCTCCATCTCAAAGGGACTCTGCCGGCCACTCCCAGAAAGCCCGATCTTGGAATTGGTGGCTGCTGGTCCCCTGGGGCCTGTCTTTGTTGGGACTCAGACCCAGGGATGGGGCTCAGATGCCTGGGTTGAGGGGTGGGAGCAGGGACTGGGTGGGCAGGTGTGGGAGGGAACATCCTACAGACTAAAAATGGCTTAAATGAAATCATAATTCAGGGCAACAAGAGGTTAGGCTGAGGGGAAAAGCGCGGCCGGGAGGGATTTCTAGCATGCTCCGTTCCCGTTAGCTCCCCTCAGAGCTGCCCTGGTGGCAGGAGGGAAATCAGTAGGGGGTTCCCTGACCATGGAGGGCCTTTTGCAGGAGAGACTTTTAAAAAACAGAACACGGGTGGCCTCGTAAGGCCCAGGTTACCTGGGCTCCCAGTTTTTAGAGGCTTCGTCTCATCCCTCCTCACCACAATCCGTGATCATCCCCATTTTACAGGAAAGGAAACTAAGACGTGACAAGTGCTGTAACATGCTTAAGGCCAGGTCGTTATTTCACTTGCACACATTTGTACTGTGGGGAACATAGAGGTGGAGGGACCTCAGACCTGAACAAGAATCGGGCTTGCCAACCTCACGAACCACGAGTTTGATCGTGTGTGTGTGTGTGTTACAGACAAAAAACTCACAAGAGAATGTGACAGGGTTATCCGCCCAGGGACATGAGGGAGCGAGCACAGGAACAGAACAAACTGTATGTCAGAAATCAGCAGCTCCTCTGGGCCTACATCTAGGGGTTCAGACAGTATGGTCACCAGGAGAAGGCGGCCCCACTGGGCCCTGCCCCTGCTCACTTCTCAGCGCTGTTGCGCACCTTCCCGTTCAGGATTGTCCGCATTTTACCTCTGGCTCCCATCACCTTTGACAGACACCTCAGTCTCACCTCAGGGCCTTCGCCCCACCTGGTCTCCCTTTCCCAGCTCTGTTTCTCACAGCACAGCTCACGTGACCCCTGACAGCACCGTTGCTGTGTCTGCCGTTTGTCTGTACTTGTGCCTCCCTCCTGTGCGGACGCACCTTTATGTCCGTGCCGCCAGGGGAGGGGCTGGCCTCTTGGACTCACTGCTGTGTCTCCAGCTCCCGGAACAGTGAAACAGTGACAAGCATGTAGTAGGTGCTCAGTTCGCATAACGGGTGGGATGAAGTCATCCTCCTGCCTCTTCCAGCTGTTTCTGGGCCAGATGTGGCAAAGTTGGGCAAAGCTGGGCTCTGGCTGCACGATCACATTCATAGTTCAGACACCCTTGCTCTGAGGTGCGGGAGAGGCAGACTTGGGATCTGGGTGGCTTGTGGGGCAGATCCAGCTCTCACTACAGTCTCCTCCCCTCCAAGGGCTGCAAAAGCCTGACCTGGTGGGGGCGGGAGGGGGCGCAGTAAGTTTATGGGAAAGCTGCGCCCTGGGGGCTCAGAAAATTTTACATTGGTCTACACCGTTTTTGTTATGTGTGGGTGTTTTTAACCAAATTAATTGCCACTTTAAAAAAATTAGTACATTTAGGGCCACATGGGTGGCTCAGTTGGTTGAGCATCCAACTCCTGACTTCCGCTCAGGTCATGATCTTGCGATTCATGGGTTCAAGCCTTGGGTTGGTCTCTGTCTGCACTGATGGTGTGGAGCCTGCTCTGGATTCTCTCTCTCTCCCTCTCTCTGTGCTCCTCCCTGCTCGCTCTCACTCTCTCAAAATAAATACACTTAAAAAAAAAAACTTTAAAAATCAATGCATTTCACCTACAAATCCAAACTTCCCACTTCTTTGGAAAATCCAAAGATGTGGCAACAAGACCCAAATTTTCACATGACGGCAACTGGCTGGGCAGTAGGTTCCGTCCTTACAAGGCCACTGGCTTTCCAGGTTGTCAGTCCCTGTGGCTCCTACTGTGACTCCACCCATGAAGCGGAGAGGTGGTCTCAGTTTATCAGTGCTCCTTCACTGTGGGTGCTCCATTTGACCGTAGGTACTGATTCTGTACCCCTTGGTCTTTGTCCCTCAGGTTCAGAGAACTAAATACAAGGATGATGTCCTCTGAGTTGTTACATTCATCCAGTGTGCACCAGACACTATTGGGCCTCATGAAACGAATATGATCATCCCAAGGATAGAGGAAGTCATTTGCACCTAGGTTACTAGCGACAGAGCTGGTTTCACTCCAAAGCATGCTGACTGTAGTGTCACGTGACCCCTAACCGCAACTCTTTGAATGGCTCAGTTGTGTCTGGGACCAATCAGCCCCGCTGGCCTCTCCCTCATCTCGCCCCAGGAGCTGAAGAGAGGAATCTGCGGGGTGGGGCGCTCCTGTTCAGTCCAAGCCATCTTCCTCCAGCAACAGTTTGCTTGTCCTGCTCCTATGGAAGCAAAGGGGGCTCTGACTGTAGCTGACAGTGTGCTGTCCTTTTACCTACAGGCAGCTGGCACAGTGGCCAGAAAGGAGACCCTCCTGGCAGGGGAACTCCCAGAACGATGAGGACTTTCATGGACAGCCCACCACGTGACTGTTCTCCGTCTAGGCTCAGCAGCCTTCCACATGGCCCGTAATGGATGCCCTTGTATCCCAAGGCCCAAGTTGCTGTGAGAGTAGTGAGGTCCTAGAGGTGGACCCTGGTCCACCCCCTGCTCTGTCCTCACTGCTCTGTCTGGTCTTGGGCAACTCACTTTGCCTCTTGGAGATCTGGCTTTTTTAGAAAGGAGATGAGCCTAGGTTCCCAAAGGTACAGGAGGGTTAAATGGTATGATACAAGAATTCAGAGGTGACCAACTCTAGCCAGGGCTGCCTCCCCCTTTCTCATCAGCGCGCACAGCCATCAGCCTGGTGGGAAGGAGAAACCAGGAGCCCGGAAGCTGTGCCCAGAGAGACACAGGGAGTGTGGAACTTGGGAGGACCTGGGGCCTTGAGCAGAGGCTCTAACCATCTGCGGTATGGAGGGGGCCACTCTCAGGCTGAGAGTGCTAAGCCGAGAAGGCTGCTCACTAGCACAGCTGCCTAACCACAGGCAGGTGCCAGCAGGAAGTGCTCCTTCCCTGGAGATGTGCATGCCCACAGGGTGTACTGGGGGCTGCTTTTTTAGGAGTGTGGTCCTCAAATGTGGAACAAGAGCAGGGTCCCAGGACCAGGAGATCCCTTCCACCTCTGGGATAACAGCATCAGTCATTCCTCTGCTCAAGAACCTACAGTGGCTCCCTAAGGCTTCTCACATCAAGTCCTACCCTCCTGGTGCCTCGTAACCACCATATCCCTAAGGCTCAGAGCCACAATCTTCCTTTCCATCCTCTTTGTCAAATATCTCCTGCTCTACGTAGTCAGTTCCACGTCAGCGGCTAGCCCTGTCCCTGTCGCTGGGGCCTTGTTTATTCTCTCCATTTGCCTAACAGGCTTGTCCATGTCCCAGATTCACCAGCTCCATTTCTTTACATGATACCTAGTCATCCTGCTCCCCAAGGCCTGAGGGGTTGTCCTGTGGACCCTGTTCCTCAGTAGGTCCTCAGGCATATGGCACTCCTGCCGTCTCTGCCCACGTCTGCTGTCCCCCTGCTGCAGGCCACTGTCACCTCCTTGTTCTCCTTCCTGAATTCCACAGTGACTTATGACAGGTTCTCCAGCTTCCTGTCCCCCTGACTCCTTCCCACCCATTCCATCATGGTTCTTCTGAGACACACCAGCGTGTTCACCCTCAGAAGGCTGCTCCTCGGGCCTCACTATCGACAGCAGGGTTTTGTTTGTTTTCTTAATTTTTGAAAATCAAGAACTTTTATATATAGTTTTCAATGTTTAGTTTTGAGAGAGAGAGAGAGGCAGAGCGTGAGCGGGGAAGGGGCAGAGAGAGAGGGAGACAGAATCCAAAGCAGGTTCCAGGCTCTGAGCTAGCTGTCAACACAGAGCCCGACACGGGGCTTGAACCCACGAACTGTGAGATCATGACCTGAGCCGAAGTCGGAGCCTCCCAGGTGCCCTGATAGATTTTTATATATTTTGACAACTTTGATTAATCTATAGGAAACCACCTATATAATTGGGTAAGTAAATTTATATATAATAAAAAGTAAGTAAATGCAGATATATATAATTTAAATAAAAATAAAAGTAAACATGAGGCACCTGGCTAGCTCAGTCGGTAGAGCATACTACTCTTGATCTCAGGATTTGATTCAAACCCCATGTTAGGTATGGGGCCTACTTAAAAAACATTTTTAAAATAAAATAAATGGGAGCAAATAGAATATATGTGTACTGTTTTGTTACCGAGTATTTGCATGAAGGTGTGAACGGAAATAGCTCTAGTCATTACATTTCTGGGCCTCAGTTATCTCATCCGCAAAATGACACGTCAGATCAAAAGGTTCTCAATGGTAAGGGTATTACTCTCTGAGAAACTTTTGTGTATCTTTGACTATTTAAGGGGGATACATATGGGCCTGAAAGCAATAGCGGGTTCGGGGGAGCAAGACTGAGGATCTGGGGTGGGAGGAAGGCTTCACTTTGGATTCTTGGTTCTGTTTGATGATTTCTAATTTTTAAAATCACTTTTCACTATTTATTTATTTATTATTATAATCCTTGTAGAATATATATTAATTTGTGTAAGGATACATTTTTATTATTTTTATTTTTTAAAATTTTATATCCAACATGGGGCTCTGACTCTCGACCCCGAGATCAAGAGTTGCACGCACACTCTTCTGACCGAGCCAGTCAGGTCCCCTAAAAATCACTTTTTAAACGGTAAATATTTTGAGTGTAAGGTTGGAATGGAAATTGTGGGGTTAAAACAACACGTTGATTTCCTTTTCAGGTTTGTCCTGATCCAAGTCATGTTAAATCAAATTCAAGCGATTTCCTATCCATATGTGACACGTGGACTAACCTTCGGGAGGGGTCCCCACCACGCCTGGAACAGATGCTCTGCTGCAGCCTAAGCTCGGGAAAGGAGATTGAAGACAGATGGAGGAGAGGATTACACTGTCACACAAGGTTACGACACTTAAATCTGTAAGCTCTCAAACACGTGAAGCCTGATTCCACTATTGCCACACCCCAGGGAACCCAGACTCTGGCTGGAGAAATGAAGCCCCCAGCCCCCAGGGGGTTGGGTTCCATAAAACCAGCCTTTCTGCGAGGGGGGCAGAGCGCGCATGGGTGGCTCAGTTGAGCATCTGACTCTTGATTTCTGCGCAGGTCATGATCTCTGGAGATTGAGCCCCGCATGGACTCTGCACTGAAACCAGCCTCTCTGCCTCCTGCTCAGTGCCCCACAGTGTGATCCCACCGTCACACTGGGTCACAGGCTGCACCACAACCTTCTCTAGAAACGCTTCCCCTTCTCTCTCCACACAGACAAGTCTCATCTGCCATCAGAGTCCTGTTCAAATGCCGCAAACGTAAGTCTAGGCCCTTAATTCACCCCCATTGATTAAGTGGTTTATGACATACACTCTCAGTCACATTAAGGCATTTGTTTCTCTTGATACAAGGCACTTATTCTCACCCTTTCTTTACTCATGAGGGAACAGGACTTCAGACAGGTTCCAGTCACAGAGCAACTGTGAGAACTTGGGATCTGCAGGTCTTGAATTTTCTGACTCTGGGTCTGGGTCTTCCCTCCTTCAAAATCCAGCTAAATCCTACCCCTTCCTTCCCAAACTGCAGTGTCTCCTAGAGAACCTGCCTCACCTTTTGTCACAGTCTGACTGTAGGGATTCCTATGTTTTACCCGCGCCATCTTGGCCACATCCGGGTACCCTCTGACTGTGTTATTCAATATTTTTCCTACACGCAGTGTATTTTCCTTCACTGAAAGAAACATATCTGAGAAGGAAACTCAATGTCAGTGTGATAAATAGAAAAATCCTTCTTTTGTTTTTTTAACATTTACTTATTTTTGAGAAACAGATCATGAGCAGGGGAGGGACAGAGAGGGATACACAGAATCGGAAGCAGACTCCAGGCTCTGAGCTGCCAGCACAGAGCCCAACGCAGGGCTCGAACCCATGAGCCGTGAAATCATGACCGGAGCCAATGTCAGACCCTCAACCAACTGAGCCACCCAGGCGCCCCAGAAAATTCCTTCTTATAAGTTGTCAGTGTAAAAATAAATGCAATGCAAAAGTAACTCCCAAATGGTTCAAAGACCTAACACTGGAAAACTTTTAGAAGAAAACGCGGGGTAAATCTTCATGACTTTGGATTTGGCAATGGTTTCTTAGATATGACGACAAAAATACAAGCAATGAAAGAAAAAATAGGTAAACTGGACTTCATCAAAATTTGAACATGTTGTACATCAAAGGAAACTATCAAGAAAGTGAAGGAAACAACAGAATGGGAGAGGAAATGTTAGCAAACTATATACCTGATAAGGGACTTGTATCCAGCACATACAAAGAACTGTAACAACTCAACAATAAAGACAAACAACCCAATTAAAAAATGGGCAAAGACCTTCTCCAGAGAAGATCTCCAGATGGTCAGCAAGTACATGAAAGGTCGCTCAGCATCACTGGTTATGAGGGAAATGCAAATCAAAACCACAATGAGATCCTGCTTCGCACCCACAGGCACAGTTATAATAATAATATTTTCTAAAAACTTGCGAGTAACCATTGTGGGGGAGGAGGCAGGGCAGTTGCACCCTCATATGCTGCCGGTGGGGATGGAAAATGGCACAGCCACTGTGGAAAAGAATTTGCTGGTTCCTCAGAAAGTTAAACATAGAACTACCAGCAAGTCCACGTCTGTACTCAAGAGAAATGAAAACGTGTGTCCACATAAAAACTTACATACAAATGCTCATAGCAACACTATTCATAACAGCCAAAAAGTGGAAACAACCCAAATGTGCAACAGATAAACAAAATGTGGTGTGTATCCATACAATGGAATATTAAGCCGTACGAGGGAATAAATTACTGACGTACTGCAACATGGATGAACCTTGGAAACATTATGCTAAGTGAAAGGAACCAGATATTCAAGGCTGCATATTTCATGATTCCGTTTATATGAATTATCCAGAACAGGCCAATCCATGGAGACACAAAGCAGATTAATGGTTGCCAGGGGTGGGAGGAGGAAGGATTGGGGAGCGGCAGCTTAATGGGTACAAGATTTCCTTTGAGGTGATGAGAATGTTCTGGAACTAGACAGAGGCGATGGTTACACATCATTGTAAATGTACTAGATGTCATTGAATTGTATACCTCAAAATGGTTGAAATGATAAATGTTGTGAATTTCACAGTAAAAAAAATCGATCAGTATTAGATTAATACATGCCATTGATATACTGTTGGATAATTAGGTGAAGGCTCTGGGTCTAAGGGGCTCATTTTTTTTCATTGTTTCTGTTTTATTTTGTAATGTTTAGTTATTTTTGAGGGTAGGGAGGAGAGGGGCAGAGAGAGAGGGAGACACAGAATCAGAAGCAGGCTCCAGGGTCTGAGCTGTCAGCACAGAGCTGGGTGTGGGGCTTGAACTCACGAACTGCAAGATCATAACCTGCGCGGACCCCAGACAAATGATGCCCCTAACGGGTTCCTTTTGTGTGTATGTGAGAAAGGAGGCACAGCGAGAGATGATGAGGGGATAAAGGCCTAGCACAGAGACTCTCCCGTGGGTGGAATGAAAGGGCCTAAGGGAGAGCAGGGGGCACCACCTTTCTCCCGGCGGTCTCACACCTGGGCACCCCCTGCCTGCTGCCTGGGCGCTGGTGCAGGTTGCGTTGCACACAAAGGCGCCGGCTACAGGGACAGATATGATGGCCTTGCAACCCGGGCTTCATCCAAAAGCCAAAGGCCGTGTTGCAGGGGCTGCCTGGCCCGAGGAGGGATCTTTCAGCAGCCCCTCTGTCCCGAGGGGGCGCCCTCCTGTGAATCACCCGAAGACACCATGGATTGACAGCCGTCCTATATTGTGAGAAGCCTGGTAGTGAAAGCCTATGAACGCGAAAGCCAGGCAGACGTTGTTTCAATTCTTGTTTCTGCCGCGTTGAGCTGTGAGCCCTTGTTCTAATCACCAGACCTCTGAATCTCCATTTCTTCGCTATAAAATAGGGAAATGACTCCTCCAAAGACTGTGAAGATTGAATGATGTGTGTGTACACACTGACTGTTCGGTTTTTCCCCAGTAGTTAGCAGCAGCTTTCAACTTTGGCTTAAATACTTTTTTTTTATTGCACTAGAAAAATAATATAACCAGGGGTGCCTGGCTGGCTCCGTAGAGCATGCAACTCTTAATCTCAGTGTCATGAGTTCGAGCCCAACATTGCGCAAGGAGCCTACTTAAAAAAAATATATATGTATATGACCATACTAATAAAAATATGTAAAAAAGGAAATTACTCATTTTCATCTGCTCCTAGGTTCAATTGTTTTTCCCCCTTGTATTTCCTTCCTGTGTTTTCTTTCTAAGGCTTTTTTAAAACACTTAGTTCGGGGAGCCTGGGTGGCTCAATCCGTTAAGCGTCTGACTTTGGTTCAGGTCATGATCTCAACAGTCTGTGAGTTTGAGTCCCGCGTCGGGCTCTGTGCTGACAGCTCAGAGCCTGGAGCCTGCTCCAGATTCTGTGTCTCCCTCTCTCTCTGCCCCTGCCCCGTTCAAGCTCTGTCTCTCAAAAATGAATAAACGTAAAAAACTTTTTAATTTAGCGGCCGTCTATATGATTCCTGCTGCGTACACCACATTGTGCTGAGTCATTGCCCTGTTGTTGAATGCTGACGCTGCCTCCAATTTTTGCTCTTACAAATAAAATTTGGTGAACATCTCTGAGGGTATATGTTTTATTTATTTTTGATACAGAGACAGAGCATGAGAAGGGGAGGGGCAGAGAGAGAAGGAGACACGGAATCGGAAGCAGGCTCCAGGCTCTGAGCTAGCTGTCAGCACAGAGCCTGACGCGGGGCTCGAACCCACGAATGTGAGATCTGACCTGAGCCGAAGTTGGAGGCTTAACCGACTGAGCCACCCAGGTGCCCCATTAATTTATTTTTTGAGAGACAGAGAGAGACAGTGCAAGCAGGGGAGGGTCAGAGAGAGAGGGAGACACAGAATCTGAAACAGGCTCCAGGCTCTGAGCTGTCAGCACAGAGCCCGACGCGGGGCTCGAACCCACCAACGTGAGATCTGGCCTGAGCCGAAGTCGGACGCTTAACCGACTGAGCCACCCAAGCCTCCAACTCTTGATTTCCGCTCAAGTCACAGTCTCACGGTTTGTGAGTTTGAGCTCCCCGTTAGGCTCTGTGCCGGCAATGAGGAGCCTGCTTGGGATTCTGTCTCTCTCCTTCTCTCTCTGTCCCTCCTGCCTGCCCCCCTCTCAAAAAATAAAGCACAAAACGAATAAGAAAGGAAAGATTCATAGCTGCTCAACATTGGCTATTATCACCGATAGTAGCAGAAGTAGTAAATATTATTAACAAGACAAAAAACAAACAAACAAAAGCCAAAGGGAATATAAAGGGGAAAATGATGACATGAATCCAGAGTGGGTAACAAAACATGTGGCACAAAGCTCTGTTCATACAATGGCTTCGAGTGTTACAGCTTTTGCTGAGTTTTCTAGAGACCCAAGCGAATGCTGGTTACATAGTGCATGTGAGGCTTGGGAGAAAGTTCTGTGAGTCCTCGTCAAAATGACATTTTACCATGCGGAGGACCATGTCTTCAACCCCACCCCCTAATTCTGAATCCAGTCCAACAGAGACAGATGGGCAAACAAAGCCCCAGGCACCTAGGAGATGGAACATGGCTGTGCTAAGTTCATAAATTCAGCCCGTCCAGCTTTTAAAGTCACTGTTACCAGGCGCCTGGGTGGCTCAGGTTATGATCTCGCGGTTTGTAAGTTCCAGCCCCACATCGGGCTCTGTGCGGACAGCTCAGAACCTGGAGTCTGTTTTGGATTCTGTGTCTCCCTCTCTCTCTGTCCCTCCTCTGCTTGTGCTCTTTCTCTGTTTCAAAAATAAATAAACGTAAAAAAAAAAAACACCAAGAAAAAACAAAGAATGAAACCCAGTGGCTCTAGAAATACACAACCAGCAAGAAGATGGCTCTGTTTCACATTGTCGTAAGGGGGATAATATATGGAGGTTTTGTCGTTTCACCCTTGAGATGTGACCTCTAAGTTTGGACAAGCCTGCTTTTTACAGGGGCCATCAAGCTGTGCCTGCTTCCAGCTGTTCTGTGTCCAGGTCATCTTCCTTTTTCTCAGGGGTCCAGGACCTGTAACCCCAGAGGGCTTGGATTTGACCTTCTTCCTTCCATTTTAATGAATATCCTTTGTGTCAAGCATTTGATGTGAGTTATTCTAATTTTTGCCCTAACTCCACCAGTGGCTATTGCTGCCTCTATTTTATGCTGATGAAATAAAAGTTCAGAGATATGTGAAATACCTTGCCCGTGGTTCACCCTACTAGTAAGAGCTGTGATTTAATGCAGTCCTCTAGGACTCCAGAGCATTATTCTTCCCATGCCCTACCGATCATCTGTTTAATGGTCTGATTTAAGATTCCTATTGAGTTAAGCATCAAGTTTTCTGGCCTCTGGTTTGTATTATTAATATGCTTCCCTTGTTTGGAAAACTTAAGACTTCATTTGTCTCTAGATTTTGTATCTCTTCTCCAATGAGTCAGGTGTCCTAAAGTGCTCATTGGCAAGTTTTCTCATTCTCTCTCCAAGTCAGATCAGGAGATAAGGGTTAATTCAAAGCAGCACAATGCTTTTTAAAAATTTTATAGCTCCAGGGGCACCTGGGTGGCTCAGTCAATTAAGTGTCCAACTTTGGCTCAGGTT
Source organism: Suricata suricatta (assembly GCF_006229205.1). NCBI lineage: Eukaryota > Metazoa > Chordata > Mammalia > Carnivora > Herpestidae > Suricata > Suricata suricatta. The sequence continues at coordinate 21,882,368 of NC_043707.1, forward strand.
ATGATCTCATGGTTTGTGAGTTCAAGCCCCATATTGGGCTCTACACTGAGTGCACAGTCTGCTTGGGATTCTCTCTCTCTCTCTCTCTCTCTCTCTCTCTCTCTCTCTCTCTCTCTCTCTCCCCCCCCCCCTTTCTCTGCCCCCCTCTACGGGGGGGTGGCATTATTTTTAGCCTATTCTAGGAATTTGGTGGTTTTGCACCACCTCACTCAGCTCTAGACTAACGGGACATCCAAGTCTGACTGCACTGTTGGCTTTGATGCTTTCGTTCAGAATTCCCAGAAAAGGTTTCCAAAATCAGAGCTGCACTGTGGAGAAGAAAGGCATGCATTCTGGAGTTTGAGGGCTTTGAGTTCAAACGTGACGCTGACATCCACCCATTTCCTGACTTCATCCATAAAATGGGAATAATACTGCCCTCACAGAACTCCCTAAGGCTATAGAGAAAGGGCTACAAAGAACCCAGCACAAAGAAGGCCCTCAATAAATAGTAGCTCTTAGTATCATTACTATCTTGTTCTTCATTCTCATGCCACAAAACTGACCCTCTTCATACCTGTCCTTTTTCAGAAGGTAGCACGAAAAATCGTAGCAATAACTAGCATCTACTGAGCACTGACTGTGGGAGGGGCCCTCTCCTAGGTCCTTTACATGCTCACTGAATCCTTACAGCAAACCTGTGACGTAGTTACGGTGCTTTTACAGCTAGGAAGGCCGAGGCTCAGAGAGGTTCAACAACCTGTCCGAGGTGGCTCAGCACCTTCGCCGAGGGCGCATGAACCCAGCGAGCTGGGCGCTGTCCTCTTGATACGGGCACCAGAATCCTCCAACCGTTGTCCGGGGAGAACGCAAGACAAGTCGCGGGCAGAAGGGGACGGACGCCGCCAGCTGCGGCTCCGGCCGGCTGGGGCCGAAGGGGTTATTCCCACTGAGACGCCGGCGCCCGGGGCTGCTAGAGCGGCCCAGCCGGGGGGGCGGGCGGGAGGAACGCGCACTTC
>NC_043707.1:21883465-21889343 GCF_006229205.1 Suricata suricatta
CCGCGCGCTGGCGCAGCCCGGGGCCGCCCCGCGCCGTGAGGGGAGGGTCGGGGGAGGCGCGGAGCGGGCGGGCGGTTCTCCCGGAAGGGCCGGCAGCTTGGGCCCCCGAGGGACCTCCAGCCTTGCAGAGCCCGGGGTAAGAAAGCGCCCGCCGGTCCGCCTCCCGCTCAGTCCCCACAGCCGCCGTTTCATTCCCGTTTCAAAGGCGACTAGCTTATATTGCCCATTTTATAAACCGGTTTGTCCCAGGCGCTCGACGGGGCCGGAGCGGAGCCGGGCTGCGCGGTGCTGGGTAGGCCCTTGCGCTCCTGACCCCTTGGGCGGTGGAGCGGAGCGTGGGGCTGGTTTCTGTCATCTCAGCCTGGCCTGCGCCCGCCCTGGCTCGCCCTTCCCTTTCAGGAGGCAGACGTGGGTCGTGGTGGAGCCATCTTTTCTCCTGCCGCTCCCCGCATCCCCTCCTTTTAGGCTTCATCTTTTTATTGTCCTCTCTGTCCTTCCAGCCCCACTGCCACCGTCTTTCAACTTCATTGTCACAAACTCGCCTTATTGCAGTCACCTTCCATCCAGACTGCTTCCTCCTTATTTCAGAGGCCACGCTACACCCCACCAGTCCCCAAACTCTTGCATCAAGCCACGCCCCTGTTCAAAGAGCGTTTTTGGCCAAAAAACGAAAGACGTCTATAAGTCCAAATAAAAACGCTTTAGCACAGCATTCAAGGCCACTTAAACTTGGCTTCAGCCTGTCCTTTTAACCTGATCTCTCTCTCTTGGTTCCCGGACTAGAAGTTACAGACTGGTAGTCACAATTCGAAAGTGCATTTCAACTGGTGGGCAATTTCTTTCTAAAATTCGAGTTGATATTTACCTTAAAACTGGGAAGTTTCGTTTAAAAAACAGTAGCAACCAGATTTCTAGCTTTCGATGCATCAGCAGAGCTGGAAACAGCTGGCTCATGTTCTTAGAGTAAGCAACTGGTTCGGACTGAGAAATGGGTTTCCCTTTTAGGTAGGATTGTGTCCCCGACCTTCACCCTCCACCGTCAAGTACTCCCTGTCTCTGAGCCCGTGGACCAGCTGCCATGCTTGCACTGATGTTTTTCCTATGAGAGAAACAGGTTTGGGCTCTTGTGTCTCTATCCAAAGTGCACAAATGGATGGTAAACCAAGAAGCATTTATGTGTAAAGACAACAGCGCGTTTGCACCAGCCTCCATGCATTTCCTGTTCTTCCTTGTACCCTACAGCCATTCGAACTTTCCACTCAAGGCCCTGCAAGAACGCTCACAGCCAGATTAATGACCTCAAAGACCCCTCAGATGAACCTGAGAACCATATCTTTGCACACCCTCTCCATTGAGTAAATTCTGTTCAGTAACGTCCTTGGCCAGACCTCCTGCTTTGTGAAACATTTCCTGACAACCAGCCAAGTAGCCAACTCCATCCATCCATCTCATCAGCATTTATGGAGGCCAAGCTCTGGGCCTCTTATACAACATACACATGGTAGGTGATCGAGAAACAGTTACCAGCTGGCTAAGTGGCATAGTCACACACGTTTTATCCCTTAGTTAGATTATAAGATCTTTGCGGGAGGGGTCAAAATCTTATCCATCTCTGCACTGCCCTAGCAACTAGCACGCTGGCCTGGAGCGTAGCAGGCATTTGGTAATATCTGAAGACATATGTGCCATAAGGAGTGCCCCAGAGAAGCAACAGATACCGAGTTTCAATCTAGTTCTATGTCTGGAAGCAGGACCCCTCCTCCCCCAACGCTAAGTGATGCAGAGGAATGGAGAGGCAGCGCCAGAGAACAGAGAGCAGAGCCCTTACTCAGTCCTGCAAGCCAGGAGCATTTCACCGACCCTTCGACCTGGAGGCTCTGCTCAGGATTCAGCCGAAGCTACGTCTAGGACCCAGCTGTATCCGTGTGACCTTGTGAGTGAAACCCAACCTGATTCTGATTCCGAATTCCAAGCTCTAGAATAACAACGGTTACCATGTACTGAGGGGCTCTCTGAGCCGAGCACGGCCAAGTGCTTCATACCCATGGCCTCCTTCCAGCCTCACAACGCTGTGGAGTCCCTGCTGTGAGTATCTCTTTGCAGATGATGAGGCTGAGGCTCCAATGTCCAAGTAACTTGCCTAAGGTCACATAGTAACAGTAACAGGCTGAGCTAGGAGTTCAAGTCCATGTGGGCTGAATCTAGGGCTCATGCTTAGCTCTGTCCTCCTTCTAAACATCTGAGGCTATGTTGAACACCACTGAAATGTACACTTAAAAATATTAAGATGGTAGGGGGCCCTTGGGTGGCTCAGTCCTTGAGGTGTCCAACTTCAGCTCTGGTCATGATCTCATGGTTCGTGGGTTCGAGCCCCATGTTGGGCTCTGTGCTAACAGCTCAGGGCCTGGAGCTTGCTTCAGATTCATGGTTCAAACCCCACGTTGGGCTCTGTGCTGACAGCTCAGGGCCTGGAGCTTGCTTCAGATTCCTGGTTCAAACCCCATGTTGGGACTCTGTGCTGACAGCTCAGGGCCTGGAGCCTGCTTCAGATTCTGTGTCTCCCTCTCTCTCTCTGTTCCTCCCCTGCCTGTGCTCTGTATCTCAAAATAAATAAACATTTAAAAATTTTAAAATGTATTAAATACATAATGGTAAATATTGTGTGCTTTAATTGAATTTTTAAAAAATTTTTTAAATTTATTTTTAAGAGACAGCGCAAGCAGGGGAGGGTCAGAGAAACAGGGAGACACAGAATCTGAAGCAGGCTCCAGGCTCTGAGCTAGCTGTCAGCACAGAGCCCGACGTGGGGCTTGAACCCACAAACCGTGAGATCATGATCGGAGCCAAAGCCGGACACTTAACCGACCGAGCCACCCAGGTGCCCCTAATTCAATTTTTAAAAAGCAAAACAGAAACAAAATTCTGAAGCTGAAGAGGGATTTGGGGCAGGACCCAGGAACTCAGCATTCCTCTTATTGGGAATCTGGGTAATACGCCCAGTAGTATACCTGAAGCAGATGCCAAACCCGACTGCCCTTCACTAATTTTCTCTCACGTCCTTCTTTAATCTCTGCCTCCCTAAAGAATTAAAAATTATACATTTAGAATTAATGTATATCTTCGAAACCCTTCAAAAGCCTGAAGAGAAAATTTCAGATTAAAAAAAAAAAATCAAACTGGCAATGTAGCTTTTAAACTCTTGAGGAACAGGAGGTTTTTTTTTTCTTTTCTGTGTTCGCAGGAAAAAAAAAATGACAGGAGAGAAAAGTAGTTTCCCAAAAAAGGGCAGAGAAGAAAGCAATAATCAAACACCTGCTGCGTGCCAGGGACTGACAGCCGCTTTCATACTTTATCTTGCGGAATCCTTACAACTGTAATGGTATTACCCTATTGTGCAGAAGAAGGAAGTGAAGCTTTACAGTGTTACGTCATTTTGCAAACGTTACACTGATTCTGAGAACTGGAGTTGGATCAGAAACCAGTCCCAGTAATCCGAAAGGCGAAAGGCGACTGGAGGAGCGCCTGGCTGGCTCAGTAGGAGGAGCATGCAACTCTGGATGGTGAGGTATGCGTTTGAGCCCCAGGTTGGGTATAGAGATTACTTTAAAAAGAAATAGTAAAAAAGAAAAGTGACTGGCATTCATCATCACTGCATGGATGATCCAGTCAAAGACGAGTTTTGAGTTCATCACGCTAGTCCCTCACCACCCAGATGTCATCCTGGACCTCCTTCCTCGAACTCCAGAGTTGTTTTTTTTTTTTTTTAAGATGGTCCAAGTGAAGGGAAAAAATAATGCCTCTTTCTTTCTTTGCCACAGTTATGAATCTGTCAGATTTACAACATACTCCTTTTTAAAAGTTTTTTTTAATGTTTATTTAGTTTTGAGAGATAGAGAGTGAGCAGGGGAAGGGCAGAGAGAGGAGACACAGAATCCGAAGCAGGCTCCAGGCTCTGAGCTAGCTGCATGGAGCCCAATGCGGGGCTCGAACTCCCGAACCGTGAGATCACGACCTGAGCTGAAGTGGGCCGCTTAACCGACTGAGCCACCCAGGCGCCCCTACAACATACTCTTTTAAGACTTTCCCTTTTTTTTACAAAAGTGCCCAGCAGCCTGTTGTAGTTCAGTCATCCATTTATTCATTCAATAAATAAGTATCGAGTAGTTACTCTTGACTCTACCAGACACTGTAGATACACTGTGAACAAAACAGCTAAAAACACCACCACCACCACCACCAAAATCCCTGTCCTTACAGAGGTTAAATTCTTTTTGTATTTTAATTTTAATTAATTAAATTAATTTTTACAGAGATTAAATGCTAAGGAAGACAGGTAACAAAGACTGTAAGAAGACGAAAAAAGGGGGGGATAGGAAGAGTCAAGGACAGGGAAGATGTTGAAGTTTTGGAGAGCGAGGCCAAGGCAGACTTCTCTGAGAAGGGGAACTTTTAGTAAAGACTCAAAGGGAGGAGATGTGGTACAATCCGCTGCGTAATGCCAAAACTTCCTCTGGGAAGGAGACAACCAAAACCGTGAAGAAAGCTACTCAAATGCTATCTGCCAACTTTGAAGTAGCCTGGGAGGGGGGAAATCCCGAAAGATTGCCATTCTTTTCCCGTTCTTGCTGATTTTCTCTTCGTCTCTCCCTTATTCAGTCTCCTCTGAGATCCATCTCTGTTCTGCCATGTGTAACCTTTTGCCCTTCTTTTTTGTAATTTCAAGATTTTCATTTTTATTTTTAAAAAATTTTTTATGTCTTTATTTTATTCTGAGAGGCAGAAACATGAGCAGGGGAGGGGCAGAGAGAGAGGGAGACACAGAATCCAAAGCAGGCTCCTGGCTCTGAGCTAGCTGTAGCACAAAGCCAGATGCAGGGCTCGAACCCACGGACTGTGAGATCGTGACCTGAGCTGAAGTCGGATGCTTAACCAACTGAGCCACCCAGGTGCCCCTAATTTCAAGATTTTTAAAGTAATCTCTACCCCAAATGTGGGGCTCGAATTTATAACCTCAGATCAAGAGCCACACGCTACACCGACTGAGCCAGCCAGGGGCCCCCGTATCCTGCCCTTCTTTATCCCAATTCCATCGAGGGTAGGCAAGAACTGAGGAGGCCTGTGAGCAGGGAATCCAGCATGCTTCCTTCAGTTCCATGGAGCTGGACACAGTGTAAGGTGGTGGTTGGAGCAGTGGGTAGGCAACCTGGGGGTGACACACTTTGAGATTCACAAAGTGTCTGTAGGAGCAGGGAGCCCAGAATAGTCACCCAGATCTCCTAAGAATGGGGGGATATAAACACATAGAACCCAGGGAAGAAGCAAAGCCACATTTGTTTCCTTCCTCCCTCCCTCCCTCCCTTCCTCCCTCTCTCCCTTCCTTCCTGAAGATTTTATTTTTAAGTGATCACTACACCCAGTGTGGACTCAAACTCACAACCCTGAGATCAAAAGTAGGATGCTCCACCACCAACTCAGCCAGCCAGGTGACCCTGCTATTGCTTTCTTGCCTGTCTGTCTGTCTGTCTCTCTCTCTTTTAATGTTTATTTTTTAAAGAGAGAGCAAGAGAGAGAGTGGGAGGGCATAGAGAGAGAGGTAGACAGAGGATCCTAAGCGGGCTCTGTACTGACAACAGAGAGCCTGATGTGGGGCTCGAACTCCCGAACCCTGAGATCATGACCTGAGCCAAAGTCAGAGGTTTAATGGAACAAGCAACCTAGGGGTCCTGGTCAGTCTCTTTTGTTACAGCTTCATCATGATAGAATTCATATACTGTGGGGGGGGAGGGGGGAGGGGGGAAGAGAGGTGGTGGTGATGGTGGAGGGCACTTGAGGGGAAGAGCACTGGGTGTTGTATGGAAAACAATTTGACAATAAAATA
>NC_043707.1:21889443-21942542 GCF_006229205.1 Suricata suricatta
TGAGCCAAAGTCAGAGGTTTAATGGAACAAGCAACCTAGGGGTCCTGGTCAGTCTCTTTTGTTACAGCTTCATCATGATAGAATTCATATACTGTGGGGGGGGAGGGGGGAGGGGGGAAGAGAGGTGGTGGTGATGGTGGAGGGCACTTGAGGGGAAGAGCACTGGGTGTTGTATGGAAAACAATTTGACAATAAAATATTTAAAAAAAAAGAATTCATATACTGTGTACACTTAAAGTGCAGTGCACAAATCAGTTACTTTTGATCTACTTACAGAGTTGTGTGAAGGTCACCAAAATTTTGGAACATTTTCATCATTCCTGGAATAAACTTCATACCTATTAGGAGTCACTTCTTGTTTCCCCTCAGCCTCCCCGCCCTCCTGTCCCCACCACATACATATACCCCACCTACTAATGTACTTTCTGTCTCTAAAGATTTGCCTCATCGGGACATTTCACATAAATGTCACATTTAGTTTTTGGCTTTGTGTGTGTGTGTGGTGGGTGGATGACCACTGAGGAATATTACAGAGGGGGTTTTGGAACATCAGAAGTTGAGAAGCTCTTCTGGGGGAGATCATGGTGACAGAAAGGAAAAGCAGAAGAGGGAAAGAACTTGCTTCTGTTTTATATTTTATTGTTCTGTTTCTGCTTGGTAGGTCACCCCAAATGTATGCAGGATACAAATTTTGAGAAATTGAAAGTGGGAGGTTCCTAATTAAATGGAAAACAATAGAATTAAAGTTACAAAACTAAACTGCTTTTATTTCTGTGAACAGTTTCTTTGTTTTTACATGTTTATGCCTCTGTTTGCCAACACTACGTGTAAAGGGACTGATTATGCAGTCAAGTTAGAAAACCTGGGTTCTTGCTGTTAGCAGGCTGACTTAGCTACTCGGAGTTTTCTGTAAAATGAGGTCAAAGTATAGAGGATTATTTCATTCTCTCTTCAGCATCACCTCTTGAGCTGCAGGCTATCATCCCTTCAGTATCTACTGACAGTCCCTATTTCATTTCTAGGTGCTGTTCTAGTCTTTCCCCGTCACTCCTGGAACTTCTGGGCACAGAAAGTGAAGATGGATGAGCAGAGACAGTGTATGTATACACGTTGAACATTTACAAAGAAACTTTACACGTGTTATCAAGGCTGCTTCATAACTAGGAAGAACAAAAAGGGACATTAGAGGACATCTAGTACAATCCCTTTTAGGGTGAGATGAGGGAACCAGCCTAGAAATAGGATGTGACTTGTCCAAGGCCACACAGTGAGTGAGTGCCAGAATTGGGGCGGTTCTGGGTTTCCCCATGCCTATTCATTTACACTTGGGGAAGTCCAAGTCCCAGGGACTTCCGTGAAGAAAAGGACCTGTCAGACTGGACATTCTCCTTGGAGGTCACCTACTGAGTCCAGTCCGCCTCTTCACAGCGGCTTAGGCGAGGTGCCGAGGGCCGAGGTTTCTCAGGATTTCTTGGCCCTGGATCCAGATCTCTGGGCTCGCAGTGCAGCTTGAATGAGAATAACCAGGAAACCTGGGATCGCAGGGTTCCGGGGGCTGAGGCTCATCTCCCTGCGCCGGCCCTTGGCGATTATTCCGGGGGTGGGGGTGGGAGGGTGGCTCTCAAGCATCTGGGGCTTTGAGGGCTTCTTGCTAGACTGGAGCTAAGGGACCGCTGACTTACCCTAACCGCTGGGGGCGCGGCCCGATAGCGGCTAGCCAATCCCAGGCCGCGCCGTGATAGGGGCGGGGTGTCTGCCTCCACACTCCGCCCATTTTCCCTCTCTGAGTGGGTGCAGCTCTGCGGTGACCTAGGCAACCGCCGTAGGGCCACGCCCACCTGCTGCATTTGCTGCGTGCGGCCCCTCTTGGCACGATCTTTCGGAAAGCAAAGTCCTTAATGGGGTAGAAAGGACAGAGATTTTGACTGGTTGGTTGGATGAGTGACCCTGGCCCTGGGGGAAGAGGAACGTCACCCAGGTTGAACGTGGTGCGCCTCGGATGCACACTTTCGAGAAGCTGAGCAGAGGAAGGCCTTTGGTGAAGTGAAACTTCAGTGTTTCTCATTTAAAGTAGCTGCCCTCCTAGGTGCTGGTGAAGGTGGCGGAAACCCGAGATCCTCTGGGTCCCACCACCTGATACTGTCATCCTTCTTAGTTGTAGTATTGCAAGGAATACAGGTATTTAACGTTTAAAATGTTTTGAGTTTAAACTTATGGCGTACCTGCCGCTGTGACAGACACTGTTCTAAGTTCTTGGTCTCAGTGAACAGAAAGACTGCCTTCCTGTAGCTTCCATTGTTCTTCTTCCTTTTTTTTTTTTTTTTAAAGTTTATATATTTTTTGAGAGAGAGAGAGCACAAGTGGGGAAGGGGCGGGATGCGGGGGGCAGAGGACCCAAAGCAGGCTCCACACTGACAGCACAGCCCACTGCGGGGCTGGAACTCACAAACCAGGAGATCATGACCTGGGCTGAAGCCAGAGGCTTAACCAACTGAGCCCTCCAGACACCCCTTGTAGTTTCCGATTCTTAAGTGAGATGTCACCCTTGTGTAGTGTGTTAGAAGATGGAACAAGACTGGGGGGGGTTGAAGTACAGTAGTTCCCCCCTTATCTGTAGCTGTGGGGGGAAATATGTCCCAAGACCCCCAGTGGATGCCTGAAACCCCAGAGAGTATTAACTTTACATGTGCTGTAAGGTATAGACGTTTTTTCCTGTACGTATATACCTATGATAAAGTTTAACTTATAAATTAGGCACGGTAAGAGATTAACAACAACAATAATAAAAAGGAGCAATTATAACAATATACTGTAATAAAAGTTATGTGAGTTGTGTCTCTCTCTCAAAATATCGTATTGTACTATACTCACCCTTCTCCTTGTGACGACGCGAGATGATAAAGTGCCTACATGATGAGATGCAGCAAGGGGAATGACGTAGACACTGTAACGTAGTGTTAGGCTACTCTTGACATTCAGAAGAATCCTCTGCTTCCAGACTGTGGTTGACCATGTGAGACGGAAACTGGGAAGTGAAACTGTGGATAAAGGGGGCACTACTGTAGAGCAACGTAAAGGGTGCAGGTTTGGCCAGATTAGACCCCAGGGAGAAAGCGAGACCCAAACAAAGAATTGAAGGACATAAGATGTTTAGCTAATGGGCTATCCCGTGGAAGAGCGTGCCTGGCGAAGGGAACAGGTGTTTGGTGTAACTCAAGAACAGCAAGGAGAAGAGTGTTGGTGGAGCACCGTGAATGAGGGGAGAGGGAGGGCATGTCTTGTAGGGTCTTGTATGCTTGGCTTTTACTCTGAAATAGGGAGCCATGGCAGTGTTTTAAGCAGAAGAGTGGTATCACCTGACTTCTATTTTAAAATACCCATCCTGGGGGCGCCTGGGTGGCTCAGTCAGTTAAGCATCCGGCTTCAGCTCAGGCCATGATCTCACAGTTTGTGGGTTCGAGCCCTGCATCAGGCTCTGTGCTGACAGCTAGCTCAGAGCCTGGAACCTGCTTCAGATTCTGGGTCTCCCTCTCTCTCTGCCCCTCCCCTGCTCGCGCTGTCTCTCTCTGTCTCTCAAAAATAAATTTTAAAAAACATTAAAAAATATTTAAAAATTAAATAACCATTCTGGCTGCTAGGTCGAGTACTAAGCACAGGGACAAGGATAGAAGCAGGCGGCTTGCTAGAAGGTTATTGCAATAATGCACGCCACAGTGTGCAGGTGATGGTGGGGTATGAAAGTGGTGAAAACATGGTCAGATTCTGGATGTATTTTTTAAAGCTTTTTTAAAAAAATAAATTTTGTTTTATTTTTTATTATTATTTGACATTTTAGTTTTATTTTTGAGAGAGTAGAAAGCACGAGTGGGGGAGGAGCAGAGAGGGAGGGAGACAGAGGATCCGAGGCAGGCTCCGCGCGGACAGCACAGAGCTGGATGCAGGCCCGACCTCACGAACTGATTCCATAGCTTGAGCTGAAGTCAGACGCTTAACCGAATGAGCCCCCCAGGTGTTCCCTGGATTGATTTTGAAGGGAGAGCCCCCAGGATTTCTCAAAAGATTGGAAATAGTTATGAGATAAGAACACAAATTAAGAATCACTCTTGGGACACCTGGGTGGCTAGTCGGTTGAGCGACTGACTTTGGCTCCTGAGTCATGATCTCACGGTTTGCAGGTTTGGGCCCCGCGTCGGGCTCTGTGCTGACAGCTCAGAGCCTGGAGCCTGCTTCGGATTCTGTGTCTCCCTCTCTCTCTGACCCTCCCCCATTTGTGCTTTGTCTCTCTCTGTCAATAATAAATAAATGTAAAAAAAAAAGAATCACTCTAAGGTTTTTGACCTGAGCAGCTGAAGGAGGAGTTGCCATCATTTGAGTTAAAAAAAAAAAAGGCTGTGGGTGGAGCATTCTTGGGTCTTGGGAAAATAATTTTTTATAACATTTTAAGGGGAATGTTTGATTCAGAGAAGCACAGATGAGACCAAAGCACAGATGAGACCAGAGCACAGAACAGGGTTTGGTAACTTAGTCAAGGGTCAAGAAGTCTTCCTATGGCCTCTGTGAGTGGCAAGAGTTACCCCAGTGAGTCTAATTAGTGATAGGGCCATATCAGAATCATTTGGGAAGTCTTTTCAATTTCAACCCACTGAGACAGTCTTGTTTACTGGTTGGGGCTGGAAGGGGCGGTGGGAGCCGTGGCTGCCACCACGTGTGAAGTCAGTCCAGCAGTGAAGACCAAGGATGATGGGGGCGCCTGGGTGGCTCAGTCAGTTAAGCGTGGGACTTTGGCTCAGGTCATGATCTCACTGTTGGTGGGTTCAAACCCCGCATCAGGCTCTGTGCTGAATGCTTGCTCAGAGCCTGGAGCCTGCTTCAGATTCTGTGTCTCATTCTCCCTCTGACCCTTCCCGCTCATGCTGTCTTACTCTATCTCTCAAAAAATAAACATATAAAAAATCAAAAAAGACAGAGGATGATGAAGAGGGAGGAAAGGGTATCTATTCTTTATAGTAGAAGATTCATCTTGTGGAACAAATATATCCCTCAAGTTGGAAATCAGCCATCCAGTGACAGGGCCAGAGAGAAGCATCCTGTTCAGCTTTATTCTTTTGGTCACATTGTTATTTCTAGAAATGATGTCACAAGACATTAATAGGAGCCTTCTGGTTAAATATGGTGGTCTGCAGGCACTTATTCTAGCTTTTCCAGAAACTCCTTTAAAATAAGTGAAGGAAGTTTTAGAACAGGTTTAAGTACACAAAGACAGAGAACTATGGAGGAGATGAGAGCTGATAGGAGATACATATATATATTTTTTTTTAAGTTTATTTTTGAGAGAGAGGGAGGGAGAGTGCGCTCATGCACACACAAGTTGGGGACAAACAGAGAGAGGGAGAGAGAGGGAATCCCAAGCAGGTTCCACACTATCAGTGTGGAGTCCAATTCCAGGCTCAAACTTGGGAACTGTGAGATCATGACCTAAGTCGAAGTCAGACGCTTAGCCAGTTGAGCAACCCAGGCGCCCCAAATTATTTAAGCTTAAAAGCAGAGAATCCTTTATGGTAAATATAGCAAGGTATTAAGATCAATCTGCTTACTGAAAACAATAAACGCAGGATAAAGGATACAATGATTATGATGATAATAATAATAATAATCTTTAAAGTACTGAAAAACAAAGAAGGAATTGCCAGTCTAAAATCTAGGTGAAAATGTGAGCCCATAGAGGAACCTGAGCACTGAAACTGCCTTCATCCTGAAAGCATTTGCTAAACTAGGTCAATGTCAGCAGGTGACACAACAGAAATCTAAACCCAGGCCTGGTAATTTAGAAGAAATGCTTCCTGCTGGATTCGAAAAGGAGTCAATCAGGAGTAACCTGACCCAGGCCCCCTGCCCTAGGGAATTGCAAAGTAAGTTCCTCGGTTCTGAGCAGAACGGGGCAAAAGCCAGTTCTGGGTTGTGGTAACAGGCTCCAAATCACATCATTTGTGTGGTCAAGGAAAAAACAGTTCCTCAAGCAATATATTTAAAGTGAATGCAAATTAGCAGTGTTTAGGCAACTGGTAGAGGCAAATATAAATTCCTTCAAATAAGTTTTCAAAGAGAATATACAACCAGAAATATCCCAGCACACAGAGAAATAACAGAAAGCAGAAGCCAACACCTGTGAGTGTCTCATATATTGGCATTATTACACCAAAATTATAATCTCTATTATGTTTATTTTTAAAGTTTATTTATTTAAGTAATCTCCACATCCAACATGGAGCTTGAACTCACAACCCCCAGATCAAGAACCACATGTTCTACTGACCTGATTAGGGTCATAAAAACAGGGGCTCCTGGCTGGCTCAGTCTGTTGAGTGTCAGATTCTTGATTTCCGCTCAGCATGATCCCAGGGTCATAGGATTGAGCCCCACGTTGGGGTCCAATGTGAGTGTGGAGCCTGCTTAAGATTCTTTCTCTCTCTCTCCCTCTGCCCCTCACCCATTCTCTCTCTCTGTCAAATTAAAAAAGAAAACCCATAAACTGGAAAAATAATTGCAAGAAGCAGGAAACACTACCACTACTACCACCAAATGACCTAGAAATTTTGAAAAAAAAAATAGAACTTTTAGTAATTAAAAATACAACAATCGGTAGGGCATCTGGGCAGCTCAGTCAGTTAAGCATCTGGATCTTGATAAGGGCTCAGGTCATGATCTCACAGTTCGTGGGTTGCAGCCCCACATCGTGCTCCACACTCTGGGGAGTCTTCTTAGGATTCTCTCTCTCCTCTCTCTGCACCTCCCCACTTGCTCTCTCTTTCTCTATGTCAAAATAAATAAACTTAAAAAAAATTAATTACATTCATGATGTTATGCAACCGTCACCAGTATCTATTTCCCAAACCTTTGCATCACTCCAGACAGAAACTCTGTAACCATTAAGCAGTAGCTACTCATTTCTCCCTCTGCTCAGCCCCTGGTAACTTTTAGTTTACTTTCTGTTTTTGTGAATTTGCCTATTCTAGATACGTCATTTAAGGGGAATCACAGAATATTTGTTCTTTAGCATCTTGCTTATTTCACTTAAGATAATGTTTTCAAGGTTTATCCATGTTGCAGTATATGTTAGAACTTTATTCCTTTATATGGCTGGAAAACATTCCATTGTGTGTATATACCACGTTTTGTTCGTTCATTCATCTGTTGATGGACGTTTGGGTTTTCCACCTTTTGGTTATTGTGAGCAGTGATGAAGTGGACATTAGCATGTAAGTGTCTGCTTAAGTCCCTGCTTTCAGTTTGTTTGGAAGGAAGAAATGGTTGAAGCATATGGTAACTCTGTGTTTACCCTTTTAAGGAACCGCCCCTGAAAGTGGGGTATTGAAATATCCAACTATTCCTACTATACAACTCTCTATTTCTCCTTTCAGTTCTGTCAATGTTTGCTTCGTATATTTAGAGGTTCCTTTATTAGGTGTCTATATATTTATAATTAATTTGTTTTCTTGCATTGAATCTTTTATCAATATATAATGTCCTTCTTTGTGTCTTGTTATCTTTTTTGATTTAAAGTCTATTTTGTCGAATAAATAAGAAGTCTATTTTTGATAGTAATTTAGCCACCTTAGATCTGTTTTGTTTATTATTTGCAAGGAATATCCTTTTCCATTCTTTTACTTTCAACCTCTTTATATCCCTATATCTAGGGTGAGTCTCTTCTAGACCTCATAGAGAGATCCTGTTGTTTTTGTTATGGTTTTTAAAGATTTTCTTTTATTTTAATTTTTTAATGTTTTTTATTTATTTTTTTATTATTTTTAAATTTTTTATTTATTTTTGATACAAAGAGAGACAGAGCATGAGGGGGTAGGGGCAGAGAGAGAAGGAGGCACAGGGACGCAGGCTCCAGGCTCTGAGCTTTCAGCACAGAGCCCAACACGGGGCTCGAACCCACAAACCGTGAGATTATGACCCAAGTTGAGGCCGGACATTTAACTGACTAAGCCACCCAGGCGCCCCTAAAGACTTTATTTTTAAGTAATCCCTACAACCAATGTGGAGCCCAAACTTACAACTGTGACGTGCTCCACCGACTGAGCCAGTCACGTGCCCCTACTGTTGTTGTTCAAACTCAATCTACCTATCTCTGTGTTTTTATAGAAGGGGAAGATTTAACCTGTTTACATTTAATGTGATTGCTGATAAAGAATTATTCCTGCCATTTAGCTATTTGTTTTATGTGTGTCTTACATGTTTTTTGTTCCTCAGTTCTTTCATTACTATTTTTTTTAATTCAGTTGATTTTTTTATAGTGCACCATTTTTATTCCCTTCATGTATATTTTATTATTATTATTTTTAGTGGTTACCGTGGGATTACAATTACCATCTTAAACTTGTAACAATCTAGTTTGAAAAATACCAACTTAGTTTCAACGCTATACAAACATTCTCCTCCCATACGTCTTTGTTCCTGGCTTTTATATGGTTATTGTCACAGTTTACATCTTTATACATTGCATGCTCATTAACATAGATTTATAATTATCTTATGCATTTTCCTTTTAAATCATACAGGAAAAATCTCAAGATAAGTTACAAACCAAACCAAAAGTACAATAATGCTAGCTTTTACATTTATCTGTGAAATTACCTTTATTAGTATTCTTTAATTTGTGTTTAGAGAGAGAGAGAAAGCACACATGTGAGGGAGGGCTAGAGAGTGAGAGACACAGAATCTGAAGCAGGCTCCAGATTCTGAGCTGTCAGCACAGAGCCCGATGTGAGGCTCAGACCCACGAACTGTGAGATCACAATCTTAGCCGAAGTCAGACACTTAACTGACTGAGCCACCCAGGCACTCCTCTTTAATTTTTTTCTTATGACTTGAGTTACTATCTAGTGTCCTTTCATTTCAGCCTCAAGGGTTGCCCTTAGCCTTTCTTATAGGGCAGGTCTACCAATAATGAGTTCCCTCAGCTTTTGTTTATCTAGAAATGCCTTACTTTTGTCTTCTGTCTTGAAGATGATTTTTCCAGGTATAGAATTTTGAGTTTACAGGGTTGTTTTTCTGACAGAATTGAAAGAAGTAGATAATTCAACAATAATAGTTTGAGTCTTCAGTACTCCACAATCAATAATAGATAGACCTACTAGACAGAAGATCAGCAGGAAATAGACAACTGAACAATACCACAAACCAAGTAGACTTAAGAGAAATCTGTAGAACCCTCCATACAACAATAGCAGAATACATATTTTTATCAAGTGTGTATGGAATGTTGTCCAGGAGAGACCAAAAGTTGGGTCATAAAACATGTCTCAGTAAAGTTGTTTGTTTGTTCGTTTATGGTCTCAGTAAATTCAAAAAAATTGAATCATACCTCTTTTTTTAAAGATATAATTGGCATATAACATTATATTAGTTTCAGTGTACAATGTAATGATTCCATACTTGTATACACTGTGAAATGAATCACACAACTTTGACAAAAATAAAATGATATTAGAAAAAAACAACAGGAAATTTGAGAAATGTACTTTTAAATAGCCAATGGATTAAAGAAGAAATCACAATGAAAATTAGAAAACATTTTGAGATGAACTAAAATGAAACCATTACATAGTAAAATATATGAGAGGCAGCTTAAGCAGTGCATGGGAGGAAATAGATGTAAATGCCTACATTATCTATTTTTTTGTTATTCATGATTTTAGTGTCATACATAAGACTTCATTGCCAAATTCAAGATCATGAAGATTTACCACTTTGGGATGCCTGGGTGGCTCAGTCGGTTAAGCATCCTACTTGGCTCAGGTCATGATCTCATGGTTTGTATGTTCGAGCCCCACGTTGGGCCCTGTGTTAAGCGCTCAGAGCCTGTTGCAGATTCTGTGTCTCCTCCTCTCTCTGCCTCTCCTTTGCTCATGCTCTCTCTCACTCACTCTCCTCTCTCTCGCAAAAATAAACATTAAAAAATTAAAACAGAAATTCTGTACCCATAAAACAGTTCCCTATTCCCATTCCCATAATCCCACCACTATTCCATTTTCTGTCTCTGTGAATTTGCTTATTCTAGGTCCCTCACATAAGTGGAGTCATACAGTGTTTGTCTTTTGGTGCTGGCTTATTTCACTTAGTGCAATGTCTTCCAGGTTCATCCACATTGTAGTATATGTCAGAATTTCCTTCCTTTTAAAGGCCAAATAATATTCCATTGGGTGTGTACATATCACATTTTATCAATTTGTCTGTTGATGAACACTTGAGTTGTTTCCACCGTCAGCTGTTGTGGATGGTGCTGCTGTGAACATGGGTGTACAGGTAAGCCAGGCCTTTTTAAGTCCACTGTTCCTGTCATCAAAGGAACTATGTGATGAGCGTCGGCCTTCTTTTCTGTCTAGCATCCCCCCCTTCTGCCAGAGCCCCTCCTTCACCAATAATAGAAGAGAAACTATAGTCAGGAATCCCCCAATTGTGCTAAATATCTCTTTTGCCTTGATTGTGGCAATTTGGTTCCAAGCTGAACGAAGCAAGGCAGAGCTGAAGAAAGTGAGGCAGGACACTGTTTGCAGCCTTACCACCAGCTGTTGGGGATGTGGCTGTTACGGAATGAAACAGATCTGAGTAAAGATCACGAGAGCTGCGGGGGAGAACGCCCCGATTCCAGACGCCTCTGTGACCCAGTGTACTTCTTTCCTCGTTGTGAGGGCCTGGGGCATCCCAGCATCCTTCTAACCTGCCCCCTCTTCCTTTTCTTTTTTCTTTTTTTAATTTTTACATTTATGTATTTTGGAGAGACGGAGACAGAGCATGAACAGGGGAGGAGCAGAGAGAGAAAGAGACACAGAACCGGAAGCAGGCCCCAGGCTCCGAGCTAGCGGTCAGCACAGAGCCCGACACGGGGCTTGAACCCACAGACTGTGAGATCATGACCTGAGCTGAAGTTGGACACTCAGCTGACTGAGCCACCCAGGCACGTCCCTGCCCCCTCTTCTTGTCTAAGCTAGTACCTTTTGGATTTATGTCTCTTGCAACCAAAAGGACATAAACTAAAAAAAAAAAAAAAAAAAAGGTGACATAAATTCACCACTATACTCAATTCATATCAGAATTCCTCCTGTCAAGAAGGAATGGAGCAGTTTGTCTTAGGTCGGATTCTCCCAGAAGCTTAACCCAGGCCAAGGATGAAAGGACAAGTAATTTGTTAAAGAAATGTTTCTAAGAAAAACCATTAAGGGAGTGAAGTAGGCAGGTTAGCAAAGTAGGCATGTGAAAAGAAGACTAGCAAGTATGTGAGCAGCTCTGGAGTGGTCCTGCTGCAGTCAGAGGAGCTGGGCTTTCGCACTAACACGGATCACCGACTGTAAGCCCCCTGGAGCAAGGAGGGTGGGAAGACTTAAAAGTTCCCAAGGATTAGTGCCTCCAGTGTCTAAGGACAAACCTCTGAAGGTTGCCGGGGCAAGCCATCCTCAGGGAAACTTAGAGAATCCCGGCTCCCGGTCCTGGTAAAAGGGATCTGATGATCCAAGGTGGAGGACAGTGTTAGAAATGACGCCTGGGGAAAGCGTGGGCCTCTCTCTCTTCCTCGTATCCCCCCATGCAAAGCTGGAGCATGCCACTAATAGTCACAGGCTGACGCTCGGGCTGACCCAGTGATCCCGCCATCAAAACTGAAGTGTGTCAGTGTGTTTGCGTGCTGGGAAGCTAGCTGTCAGCTTTTCTCCCTTCCTGTTTTTCTTTTTTTCAAAAAACGTTTTAGTGTTTATTTTTGAGAGACAGAGACAGAGTATGAGAGGGGGAGGGGCAGAAAAGAGAGGGAGACACAGAACTGGAAGCAGGCTCCAGGCTCTGAGCTAGCTGTCAGCACAGAGCCCAATGCGGGGCTCGAACCCACGAACCGTGAGATCATGACCTGAGCCGAAGCCAGATGCTTAACTGACTGAGCCACCCAGGCGCCCCTATATTCATCTCCTTTAATCCAACAATTATATAAGGGAGACACTATTATTAACTCCATTTTCTGGATAAGGAATCCAAGCTAAATAAACAGTGGAGCTGGTGTTTAAATCCAGGATATCTTGACACCAGAATGTGTGCTTTTAACCTCACTTTCTAAAAGATACAATTATCAAAGGGATTTAATTTCTTCTGTGTTAAACAACAAAGATCCATGAAATAAAATATTGAATAAAACTAGGAGAAACATGGAAACAGTTTTATTGGAAATAGTCTAACACATTTTCTGAACAAGTAATCCAAAAATAAATAAGGACATGGAAGATATGAACATATAAATTGTTTTAACCTGAAAACAAACAGTATAACTTCTATTCAAGTTCCATGGACAGTGACAAAATTCAATAAATATTAAGCTACAGAGAACATTTTGGTAAATTTTGAAAAGTGGAAATTCTAAAAGTCAGTCTCTGGTCAAAATGCAATACAACTAACAATAATATAAAACACACCACTTAGAAATGGAAAAAACATCAATAGCATATCAAATCACCCTTAGGACAAGAAGTAAATCAGGAGTAAAAAACAAACTATTTAGAAAATAACTTTTAAAATAGTGTACAGTACAGGCTATCTGCAGAGGTAAAATTAACAGCATTAGATGCTTTTAGTGTCAGGAGAAAAATAAAATGAATTAAGCACACATGTTGAGATTTTGGAAAAGAGCGTAAAACTAGGCCTCCTCCCCCCAAAAAATTGGGGAAAGGAAATATTTGAAATAGAAAACAAAACAAAACAAAAAGAAACACCCAGAAGCCTAAGAGTAGGAGAGATGTGCCTTCTAGCCTGTTGGCAGAGAAGTATGCAGCCGGACTCAACGTGAACTTGGTCCTCGGACCCGAGCCTTCAACCCTCCCCCTTCTCACTGCGCATGCTCTGCCTGGTCTGCTCATCTATAGCCAGGCTTCCGTCACCCCAGCTCCTTTCCCTATGTCAGCACCGCGTCCTGTACACAATGTGTAGTGTGACATCTTCACGTGCCCTACGATAAATTCTCTTCACTTTTGACTCCTGTTCTATTAGACTTGAGGCCTTTAGAAGAGGGACTGTGTCCTGAACATCATTGTATCCTCGGGGCCTGGGCCGAGCGAGTCCTTAATACACTCCGTAGTAAACCTTTGCTGAATGAAACAAGGAGTGGATGGGCTCAAGCACTGATTCCGGAGTTGCATTTGGTCCGGACCTGCTTCTGTCCCACAGCGCAGCCACGAGCCCCAAGCCGATGTCTTGAGGCCAGGAAATGAATTATTCCGACAGTAAGAGGACTAACTATAAAGTAGCTGCCCAATGGGGTATTTACATAACCATTAACGATTGTGTGGACACAGTCAATAAAATATGAGGAAGTGGGGGCTTTGATTTTTTTTTTCTTTTCTGCTTGAATAATCAAATATTTCCTTTGTGAAATGTAAAATAATACTTTCTGTCCTCAAGACCCAGTTCAAATGCCACCTTCTCCAAAGAACCTTCCCTGATTTCTCCAACTAGAAACAATCGCCTTTCCTGGACTTCCAGACCATCTGCCCCTCCCTCTTGTCTCTTAAAATTCTGCCTTTGCTTATTTGTGCCTCCAGTGGGCTGTGGACACCCTCTAGGCAGGATCACCCAGCACCACCCCCTGGGAGGTGAAGGATGTGCAAGGATGTTCGTCCAGACTCTCACCCATCTTCCTTGGCACATGCAGGAGTGCGGAGGGGATGGCGTACTTTGAATGGGAGGTCACGTGGTTGAGAGACCACACTGGACCCAAAGCACGCCAGGCCAGAGGGTCACAGTGGCCAGATTCTCGCAAACCTCAGCGGCCAGCTCCTACACGCTCCCATCTGCAATGCGATGGCTGAGAAAAGGTCCCGGAAATAATCTGTGCAGCTCCAGCTACAATGAAGTAGGGAGATGGGGGCTGCGGTCACATTACCGGAGGCTCATAAGTGCAGCTGAGGCAGATGGCTGGTCATCTTTGTGCCCAGGTGAACAAGGAGAGGGCATTCCAGACGCAGGGATCTATCTGAGCACTCTCCAGTGGCCAGAGGATGGCAGGTTTATCTTAAGAAGAACCATAGCACTAGCCACCGTCATGGCCCTCCAAATCATCTTTTTCTTGGCTGTCATAGGCATCTTTCTAAAACTTAGATCATACCCAGTCCCTCATTCCTATACGCAGGACCCTTAGTGGCTCCTCACAGCCTCAGGATTTGGCCTGACTTGCAGTCTCCATGTGATCTGCTCCCCACCCCCACACCCCCATTCCTCCGAACAGTGAACTTCCTTAGGACTCCCAGTCTGGCCGCTCTCTTTCCTCACTACACATTCTCCCCTTAGAGCATTTCATCTGGGACCATGGATTTAAAAATCATCCATATGTGGCGACTCCTACATTTTCTTCTGGTCTGGATTTCTCTCCAGAACAATATATCCAGTTACTATTTGACATCCCAACCTGGATGTCAAAGACATCTCAGACTCAGCTGCTGTCTGAAATACCCACCCTGGGCAGCCAGGTGGCTCAGTTGATGGAGAGCCTGACTCTTGGTTTTGGTTCAGGTCATGATCCTAGGGTCCTGGGGTTGAGCCTGGTTTGGGCTCCCTGCTGAATGTGGTGCCTGCTTGGGTTCCTCTCTCTCTCTCTCTCTCTCTCTCTCTCTCCCCCCCTCCTTCCCTCCCTCTCGCTCTCTCCCTCTCTCTCTCTCTCCCCCTCACTCAAGCTTGCTCTCTCTCAAAAATAAATAAATAAATAAATAAAACAGCCCATCTGACCGCCTTACTCTGCTGGTCTTCCCCATATCAGTAAATATCTCGACCATCCACCCAGCTGCCCCGTCCTTCCCTCTCTGACTCCTTGCACATGCCCTCCACTGCTAGTTGCTGCCAATTCTATTACCAAAGTTCAGATCATCCAAATTAATTCCCTGGTCTAAGCCACATCTCCTATCTGGATGGCCCAAGAGCCACTGCCAGGTCTCTGTGTCCCTACAATGCGTTCCCACACACAGTCAGGGTCTAACATGTAAATCGGACCATGCCACACCACTGAAGCTGGGGTAATACCAGCCTTCTAGCTTTTTCTTTTTTCTTATATATACATTTATTTATTTATTTTTGAGAGACAGAGACAGTGGGAGCAGGGGAGGGTCAGAGAGAGAGGGAAACACAGAATCTGAAGACAGGCTCCAGGCTCTGAGCTGTCAGCACAGAGCCTGATGCAGGGCTCAAACCCACTAATGGTGAGATCATGACCTGAGCCGAAGCCGGACGCTTAACTGACTGAGCCACCCAGATGCCCCTAGCTTTTTCTTTTTTTTAATGTTTATTCATTTATTTTGAGAGAGAGAGAGAGAGCATGCGAGAGAGAGCAGGGGAGGAGAGAGAGAATACCAAGCAGGCTCTGAGCTGTCAGCACGGAGCCCAACGCAGGGCTGGGTCTCACCAACTGTGAGATTATGACCTGGGCCAAAATCAAGAGTTGGCAGCTTAACCAACTGAGCCCCCCCAGGCGCCCCCATCCTTCTAGTTTTAAGGGGCTCCCACTGGCCAAATCTGAGACAAAATAATTAAGGTTAATAACTAAGATCAGGGGCGCCTGGGTGGCTCAGTCGGTTAAGCCTCTGACTTCGGCTCAGGTCAGATCTCACGTACGTGGGTTCAAGCCCCGCGTCAGGCTCTGTGCTGACAGCTAGCTCAGAGCCTGGAGCCTGCTTCCTGTTCTGTGTCTCCTTCTCTCTCTGCCCCTCCCCCTCTCATGCTCAGTCTCTCTCTGTATCAAAAATAAATAAAAACATTAAAAAATTAAAAAAAAAAACTAAGATCATTGGAAAATAGTAGAAACCCGAAAACCCCTGCTAGCAATAAATACATACATAATTGGCAGAAGAATGCCAAGGGGAGAGCGAGCTGAAGTCATTTTGTAACCCTCCTGATGTGCTTCAGGCAAAAAGCCTCAGTGGATGTTCAAGCTTATCTACTTAGTAATCTCTGGAATAGGGTATCTGGATGGTTTTAACCATCGCCCTGATCCCATATCAGTTATGAGGGAAAAACAGTCAATGAACCAAGCAAAATTTCAATGACAGGAGGGGGCAGACAGTGTGTGTCTTTTGTTACCACACAGACACAATAGCATTTACGTCGTCTTCCTGCAGGGATGTGTAATGAAGAAACAGCAAACCCCAAAATGAGGAACATTCTATTAAAGGGGAAAACTGAGTTTTCTATAATGTCAGTGTTATAAGAGACACAGGCTAACTATTCCAGATTAAAGGAGACTAGAGAGAAATGACAACCAAATGCATCACTTGGACCCTGGACTAGAGGAAGAGGCTGTGTAAAGGACATTCTTGAGACCATTGACAAAATGGGTGGTAAGTGAGATGCTGTATTGCATGAATGTTAAATTTAGTGGATTACTGTACTTGCCCACATCATAACTGTTGGGGGGTAAAGGATGTACGTTTGATGCGTAAAACTTATTCTCAAATCATTCAAAAATAAAAGTCATATGTAACATTCCATATATAGAAAGAACAAGTAATTTTAACTGATGAAATGGGATAAAGGACAGACAGATGTCCATTGTACTATCCACTTTTCTGTAACCTTGAAATTATTTCCAAATGAAAGTTGAACCAAAAAACCCAGTCTCCTCACCATGGCCCACAAGGCACCTGTTACCACCCCCAGCCAGCCTGTCCAGTCTTGACCACCCTTATCATGGCCAGCACACTCTGCTCCATTGACATGGCTGCCTTTCAGTTTCCCCAACACACCAAGTTCTTGCTCACCACTGGGCCTTTGTGCATGCACCTACTATTGCCTCAATATGGAATTTCTTCCCCGAACTCACTTCTCAGAGATACAGTAATTAATATTTCTCGAAATGGCCTTTGACGTGCCCCCTCTCCAACCTAATATGGATCTATTATATTCTTTCACAGCTCCCTGAACTTTTCCTTCATGATACTTATCATAGTCTGTAAGAATTCATATTTTGGGAGGATTCCTAACGCCCATCTTCTCTAGTAGCCCGACAGCTCCCTAAAGCCAGGGATCCCACCTGTTTCACCCTGAATGGATCCTCCACCCCTGCTCCTGGACCTGGCATACTGCTGGGCACTTAGGAGCCCACTGATTAAATTCCACCCTCCAACTTCACCCCCAAATTGTTGGCAGCTCGCACAGAAAACACTCTACGGTCCGCCTCCAGGGACGGACTCACGAGGCTTTGTCTAGGAAGGCTTCTTGGCTTCTTGGCTTCTTGATCGCTACACCAGTACTTGAAACTACGCAGCCATGGTAAGGGGGAAGCGGGACTCAGGAGGAGACTTATGTTAAGGGAGAGATGATGAATTCAGCTGGGAGCCTGGCACCTCAGAGGGGGATGCCCAGTTGGCTGGACCAGGCTGGTGTCTCAGAGGGGCTAGACTAGAGATGACCAGGAGCCGAAGCTGTATCCATCAGGAAGGCCCCTCACAGACATGCAAAAGAAAGAGTCCAAGGAATGGAGCCCAGAGGACCCAGACTTAAGGGCTAAGGAGAGAAATATGTCTCTGGAAACAAAGAAACAGTGTCCAGAAAAATAGGAGTAATATTGAAAGAGAGAGAGAGAGAGAGAGAGAGAGAGAGAGAGAGAGAGGTCACAGAAGGCAAGAGAGGAGGCCAGTTAGGTGCTCAACTCCATATGTTTGTGTTTCCTTTTTCCTTGTTCAAGCTCAGCATCTGGCAGCTCATGAGTTGAGGTGTCCTGGTGGGTGCTAAGGCCTTGGACTCTTGTCTGAACCTTGACTCAACAACAAATAGGCTGTATGACCTTGGGCAATGGTCTTAACTTTTCGAGAGTCCAAGTCCTTGTCTGCAAAATGGGAGTACTGCTGGTATTTACTTTACAGGGCTGCTGTCAGGACCACACAAGCTTCTGGAAAGCCCTTTGATGGTGTTTGGTCTATAGTCTAGGGGTGAATGAACATCATACGTGCACACACGGCAGGAGCAGGATGCTCTGGTGTCAGCCTATAGGATTGCTTTCTAGGTTTAGCCAATAACAGGGCTTCAGACAACAGTCAAAGAGCCCCCTCACCACGTCCTGTTCCACCAGGCCCCCTGCCCCTGATTCAGTCTCTATTAAACCAACCTATAGTGTGCAGGACGGTCCTTTCTCCAAGCATCTTTGGAAAATCATCTTTTCCCCTGTCCCCCAAGCGTGCCCCGAGTCAGACGATGCCAGAGTTCGCCTACTTGAGAGCAGCCAGACCCTGTTTTCAGGTAACCATGGTAACACCTCTTCCTTAACACAGCTACCTTCTGTAGGTATCAGTAAGTATTCCCAGGCCCCATACTCGAAGACAGCTCTAATGTCTGCCAGGAGCTCCTGACCATCGCGTCTCTGAAGGAAAGACAAGTATGTGGACACCACTTCACAGCTTAGAAAGCAACTCAACGACACAACCTCCCTTTCATCCCCACAATGGCCCTGTGAGGTAGATACAGCAGATAGTAAATCCACTGGCCCACGTTTATCCAGCGTTTATACTGTGTGAAGCACTTATGTATGTGATCTCATTTAAGCTCACCCAAATCCTATGAAGTAGGCTCTGTTCTTCCATTTTACAGAGGAGAAAAATGGGGCTCTGAGTCGTTAGAACCTGCCCCAGATCAAAGAGGTAGTAAGTAAATGAATTCAAACTTCAGCCCGTCAGACTCTGAAGCCACACTTTTAACCTTCCTACAATCCCGCCTCCCAAGACATGTATATTATTTCCAGGCACCATTCTACCCATTAAATCGAAGCTCAGAGAGGTAAAGTGACTTGCCCAAAGTCTCACACCCAGGAACTGGGAGAGCTGAGACCCACAATTGGATCTTCTGGCTCTGAGGCCTCTGAAAGCAGGCTGTGTCAGTGACTGGGTCTGATGAGATCCTAGGTAGTTATTTCTGTAGCAGACTTGCCTTGCCAATCCTGTTCAGCCCAGAATAGTATGTCTGTGCAGGAAGTCCTTCCTGATGTTTTCCGGGAAACTTATGTTTTTCTGAATCCCAACAACAATCAGTCAAGAGGTTGGGAAAACAGGAAAAAGTATTATAATTCTCCTGTGAGAATTCATGCTCAACCAGAAATACAGTGGCATTCCTGGTTTGAAGGAACTCACTGACTTGAAGTAGAAAGCAAGAAAAGGAAATGCTGATAAACGGACTCCAAGGTTAAGGTCGACATGTTGGGAACTTGGCTGAGAAGCACTAGATAGGAGAAGTGGTTACAGGCTGAACATTCTTTCTCATAGCTGTTGCCGTTTTACAGGAGCGTCTGTGGCCCTCTCTGCTGTAAACAGTCATTCTCACAAATAGAATATTAATCTGTTTACAAGCGTCATACATCTCATGCAAATCCTAGGAATGAGGTGCCAAGAAACAAGTTTTGGAAACAAGTCCTCAAATCGGAAACTTCAGCTCCTGCTCCTGTGCAGTACAGTAATCTTGTTGAAGATTTAAGCATTTGGCTATTCAAATACTACCTGGTTGTGTAGGGTAGTCTGGTATTTTCTGGGTTTTGATGATTTGCTGTAGCCTACAGTTTTTTGTAACTACTTTTATTATTAAAAAAAATACCCAAAGTTATGAAAATATAGAATAACATGATTTCAGGAATTCCCAAGAATTCCAGGTTTTCATTTCCAAATCCTGAAGGTTAATAATATGTGTTGGGAAATCAGAAACCTTAGCCCAGAGGAACTGGATGAACTTCCCAAGCAGCTCAGCGGGATGGCAAACTATGGCGAGGCCATCTTTTCTGGCTTTCAGGAAGGCTCTGAACAGGAGCAGGTCCTGGAGTAGGGCTTCCTTGGCCAACATCCCTCTAAAGGCAGAAGTCTTAGAAGAGGTTACTTCAGGATCCATGGGCTGAGCCTGAAGCATTGGCCTTAGTGTGAAAAATCTGGAGTCTCAAGTTTCATGTCAATCATGGATGTAAATGTTAATTTCATTCCAGAGAGTATCTGCTCATTTTAGTATAAAAAGTGTTTTATTTAATTACTACGAGAAAAATGGATGCTCCATAAATAGATGCCCGGTCAAACTTGCACCCTTAACTCTTGTACCAGCAGGAGAAGTGGTGCAGCCAGGCCGCCTGTGGAATCAGGCAGGCAGACCTGGGTCTGTGTGCTGGTCCTGCCACATACTGGCTGTGTGACTTTGGGCAGGTCCCTTAACCTCTCTGAGACTTGGTTTCTCCATCTGTAAAATGCTGATAATGAGAACACCAGTGTCATTGGGATATTGTGAAGATTAAATGTGATAGTTACTGTAAATCACAATGCCTGGCACAGAGTAAGCTCTCAATAAACACGAGACATTACCCCCTAATATGACAGGCCCAGCAGTGGAGTTGGGACAGAAGAGTTTGGTGAAAGTCCTTGGAACCACTCACGGGGCCCATGTGCTCAGGGCCTTCTCCAGGCGGGGATTTTCCAGGGCTCTGGGCTCTGCCTGAAGCCTCGGGCCCTCCCCACTAGCCCAGGACGCCTTTCTGCAGGCTGTAAGGCAGGTACCGGGCAGGAAAGGCCTCTGTCCCCTTTGGGTTCCCAGGAGACTGGCGAGGTTGGCACTGGCTAGGAGCTGTTGAGGCATGTCCTCTGGCGCTTGAGGTAACCCTGCCACAGGCTTGGCATCCGTGGGCCTGCCGCTGGGTGGAGCTGGGGGTTGGGAGGACTGGGAGGTGGAGTGGAGGTGGGGGAGGTAGGGTTTGGGGTAGGGGTGAGGATAGGTCTTTGGGTGGGAAGATGGGGAGTATGAGGGGGGCAAAGGGGGTTTTAGGGTCTCCACGCCAGCGTCGGCCTCGTGGGGCGTGGCCAGGTGTCGCGGGAGGCTGGAGGCCGGCGGACGCGGGGTGGGTGCGCTGGTGCTGCCCCTCCCAGGGTGGAGGAGCTGGTGCCGGAGGAGGTGGGCACTGCGCCCCCAGCCCCCACCTCGCACTCCAGCGCAGCCTGGGCCTCTGGCGGCGAAGCGTCCTCAGGTGCTGGGTGTGGTCTGAGTTGTGCCCAAGCCCGTTTGACACTTGGGGTGCCAGTGGGCCAGCTCACTGTGCGAGGGTCATTGGCGAGCGAGATGGGTGCTGTGACCTTAGGTTCGGGGCAGGCTAGGGCGGCTCGCCGCCGAAGGTCCCGCATTGGCTGTAGGGCTAGGAGGCTCTTTCCACCCTTGGGGCGCGGGTGGGTGGCTGGATCTTGGGGTGGCCAAGAGAGACCCAAGGGCCTCGCCTCACCTGGGGAGCCGGCTCACCTCCCCTTCCCCTGGGGGATCGTCCTGGGTGCCCTCGGGGCCTTGCTTCCTCCCCCGGGAGCTCTGGTGTCCGGCAGCACCGCGGAACTGGGTCTGGCATTTGTCCGGAGGCCCCTCCTGGGAAGGAGCCTCCTGAGGGGCTCGGTCTTCAGACCTTTCTCGTGGAGGGCTCTTCTGGTCATTCTCACTCCTGAATCCTGCAGGAGAAAAACAAGAATCTGGGTAGTGTTTTCTCCTCCCTCTCCCCTTTCCTCTACTAGGAAAACCCTGCCTTGGGAATCGTAAATGGGGCTACTTGGTGGAAAAATCTCTGCAAATGACAAAGTTGTGTGTTTCTGACGGCAGGGGGAGACTGAGGCAAGACCTTGTGGGAACTGCGCTGTGCAATCTGACAGAGCTGGGCAGCTCTGCACTTAGTTGCGGGGTGATTTCAGGTAAGTGGCATAACTTCTTGCGGTCTGTGTGTTCAAGCTGGAAGGTGGGGATCATGGTAATGGCAGCCTCAGAGGATTGTCGGTGTGATCAGGGGATGTACAGAGCGTCGGCACGGCAGGGCACAGCCGTGATCTGTTAAATCAGAGATCAAATGTAAACGTGTGCCTTAAACAAAAATGTTTCCAACTCTGGCACTACCAGGTGAGGTCCCGCATGCCCCACTAACTATCGTGGGTATCCCTAACCCCCAGATATTGGTGCCTTGTATTATTTACCACTAAAATAACCAGAGTCCGTGGTGGGGGGTAGTTGATTCCATTTCTTAGACAAGAAAAATCAGAATGGGTCTATTTCAGGGCGTCTGGGTGGCTCAGTTGGTCAAGTGTCTGAATTCAGCTCAGGTCATGATCTCGAGGTATGTGAGTTCGAGCCCTGCATCAGGCTCTGTGCTGCAGCTCAGAGCCAGGAGCCTGCTTTGGATTCTGTGTCTCCCTCTCTCTCTGCCCCTCCTCTGCTCACGCTCTGTCTCTCAGTGCTACAAAGACAAATATGCTTTTCATGAATGGACTACTATTGTCAAAGCTGTAAGGATTTGAGCACCCTAAAATATGTAACAATCATTATGCTTAAGTGAGCTGTCAGGGAAAGGCTGAGTCCCTAAACTACTCAGAAGTAGTAAGTTAATATAAAATCTTCAAAAAGGTAGTTAATTGTGCTGTAAGTCCACTCTGCTGAAGGTACTATAAGTCCTACTATAGAGAGTTGTACTACGAAGGTGGTGAGAATAGATATGTATAATTTTGATGATTTTTATAAATAGAGTGTGAGTATGGTACTTTATTACTTCCGTTATTCATATACTTCTTTTCTTTTCTTTTTTTTAAGAGAGAGAGAAAGCGGGGTGCCTGGGTGGCTCAGTCGGTTGAGTGTCCGGCTATGGCTCAAGCCCTGTATCGGGCTCTGTGCTGACAGCTCAGAGCCTGGAGCCTGCTTCAGAGTCTGTGTCTCCCTCTCTTCCTGCCTCTCCTCTGCTCACACTGTCTCTCTCTCTCTCTCAAAAATAAATAAAATATTTAAAAAATATCTAAACAGATTTTTTAACTTTTTCTTTTGTTTATTTATTTTTGAGACAGAGCACAAATGGGAGGGTAGAGAGAGAGGGAGACATAGAATTGGAAGCAGGCTTCAGGCTCTGAGCTGTCAGCTCGGAGCCCGACACAGGGCTTGAACCCACGAACTGTGAGATTATGACCTGAACCAAAGCTGGATGCTTAACCGACTGAGCCACCCAGGAGCCCCTAAAAAATATTTACAAAGAGAAAGAGAAAGCAAGTTGGGTAGAGGAAGAAGAAGGAGAGGGAGAGAATCTTAAGCAGGCTCCACGCCCAGCGCACCCCAATGTGGGGCTCGATCTCATGACGATGAGATTATGACTTGAGCTGAAATAAAGAGTTGGATTCCTTTGTTTTTGTTTTTTTAATTTATTGTTGAGAGACAGAGAGAGATAGCACGAGCAGGGGAGGGTCAGAGAGAAAGGGAGACACAAGAATCTGAAGCAGGCTCCAGGCTCTGAGCTGTCAGCACAGAGCCCAATGTGGGGCTCGAACCCATGAACCGTGAGATCATGACCTGAGCCGAAGCCGGACGCTTAACCAACTGAGCCACCCAGGCACCCCATGAGTTGGATGCTTAAGTGATTGGGCCACCCAGGTGCCTCTATTCCTTCACGTCTATTTACAAGGCATGAATATGAACCCATTTCTATCTGTGCAAGGAGGGAGGAACAGACCCAGGGGACTGTGAGCCCAGTGACCCCGGGAAAAAGCAGGGTTACCGTTACTGAACAGCACTGATCAGTACACACAGGAGCCAGGTAGGAGATGTCAGCACCGTTCTGAGATGATGATGCACCCATTTGTCCTGATGAGAACTAACTTAAACTTATTTGTTACTTCATCTCCTAAGGAAATAGCTCTCAACCTGAGGAGCTCAAAAAAATATCGAGCCTCAGGTCCCATCACAAAAGATCCCCAGATTCCATAATAAACAAGGGATTCATATTCAGAATAAAGAACTCTCACAAATTAGCAACAGTAAAAGTAACACATCAGTTGAAAAATGGGCAAAGGACTTGCACAGACATTTCTCCAAAGAATACCACAAATGGCTAATAAGCACATGAGAATATGCTCCACATCACTATTAGAGAAATGTAAACCAAAACCACAACGAGAAAGCCACAAACCCACAAAAATTATACTTGTTTGGATGGGTACTATAAAAAAAACCCCAGAAAACAACAAATGTTGGTGAAGAGATGGATGAAGATTGTGAGACCCTCCCGTGCTGTTGGCGGAAAAGTAAAATGGTGCCGCTGTGGAAAACTGTATGGCAGGCCCTCGAAAAAGATGCAGCTCAGTTGGTTAAGTGTCCAACTCTTGATTTCAGCTCTTGTGGTTCATGGGTTTGAGCCCCATGTCGGGCTCTGCACTGACAGCCAGGAGCCTGCTTGGGATTCTCTGTCTCCCTCTCTAGCTCTCCCTTTCCCCAGCTCATCTTCTCTCTCTCTTTCTCTCTCTCAAAAATAAATAAATAAACATTTAAAGAAAATTTTAGTTGTAGGGGCGCCTGGTGGCTCAGTTGATTAGGCATCGACTTCAACTCATGGTGTGTGAGTTTGAGCCCCACATCAGGCTCTCTGCTGTCAGCGCAGAGCCTGCTTGGGATCCTCTGTTCCCCCCTCTCTCTGCCCCCCTCTCAAAAATAAATCTACATTAAAAAATTCTAGTAGTAGGGGCACCTGGGTGGCTCAGTCAATTAAGTGTCTGACTTCAGCTCAGGTCATGATCACGAGGCTCACGAGTTCAAGTCCCACGTTGGATGCTGTGCTGACAGCTCAGCGCCTGGATCTTGCTTTGGATTCTGTGTCTTCCTTTCTCTCTGCCCCTCCCTGCTCTCTCTCTCTCTCAAAAGTATATAAACATTAAAAAAATTTTTTAAATTACTTGTAATAATGGTATTGTGGCTTAAAAACCCTTAATCTTGGGGGTGCCTGGCTGGCTCGGTCAGTAAAGCACATGATTCTTGATCTTGGGGTTACCCACGGGTGTAGAGATTACTTAAAACTAAAATCTTAAAAAATAAATAAATAAAACCCTTAGTCTTTTAGAGGATCATACCAAAATAATTCAGATGACATTCTATTATGTATGAACTTTGCTTCAAAATAATAAGGGACGAGAGTCAGCAGCCATGGGTTCATACTATTCAGGTTGAGTAGGGGGTTTGTGGAGATTCCACAGACTACCTTTACTTTTGTATTTGTTTGTAATTTTCCATAATATGTTTTTCTTTAAAGCATAAAAAAGAAAGAGAGAAGAAAGAAAGAGAGGGGAAGAAAGAGAAAGAAAGAAAGTTAAAAGCCACACAAAGTAACAAGAAAACTGTATATAAACAGCCCCCGGGGTAATGATCAGTCCTCAGAACCATGTAACCCGATCCCATGTCTCTGGCCAGACCTGCAACCTCCGTTTATTCCGAGACAGTTTCCTTTTTCTTTTTCTTTTTTTTTTTTTTAATTCTTTAATGTTTATTTGTTTTTGGGAGAGACAGAGCTTGCATGGGGGAGGGGCAGAGTGAGAGAGACACACAGAATCGGAAGCAGGCTCCAGGCTCTGAGCTGTCAGCGCAGAGTCTGACGCGGGGCTTGAACTCAGGAACCGTGAGATCATGACCTGAGCTGAAGTCGGACGCTTAACTGACTGAGCCACCCAGGTGTCCCTCCTTTTTCTTCTGGGACTAGTAGGATTACAAAAACTCTAGGAAGGTATAAAAATAATGACAGGTAGAATTACTGAAACCCTAGAAAAGTAGAAAAATTGGAACCTCAGGCAGGTGTTGGAATAAGGACAAGAGAAGGTTAAACCCATGGTTTCAGCACTTTTATAACCAGTTTTGAAGGTTTTAATAAATTCTGTAATTACTCTATATATTTGCTGAAAGCAGAGGAGGATGCTCATATGGCAAAAGGATCCACCATATTGACTTTTTTTTTTAAAGAAAAAAATGTTTAATGGTTATTTTTGAGAGACAGAGACAGTGCGAGTGGGGCAGAGAGAGAGGGGGAGACACAGAATCGGAAGCAGGCTCCAGGCTCAGCTGTCTCGGGGTTCGAACCCACAGACCGTGAGATCATGACCTGAGCCAAAGCTGGACGCGTAACTGACTGAGGCACCCAGGCGCCCCTTGACTTTGTATTTACAGTTAAATTATTGAACATAATTTAATTGGTCAAATTTGTAATCAAAGTCTAAGGCCCCTTTGGGAAAAAAATGGTTTTCAATTTTTTCTTTTTTGTTATATTGAATATAATAAATCAAACATTAAATGAGCATAGAAGGTATTAAATATTTCTCTCCAGCCCGGAAGCCCCTTAAATATGAAATCACCTATCGGGGATTCTTCACCTTAAACGAGCAGATGCAAACACAGCACTTGGCACAAGGCCTGCAGCCTAGGATGATCCCAAAGTCGGTCCAGATGAGCTAATTCACCGGAAAGGGAAGGGGTGGCGGCAGGGGCGGACATCAGAGGGGCTAAGCCACAGAGAGGGCCTGGCACGGGCATGTCGTGTGTCTGGTTGATCGGGTAGCTATTGGATCATTCAGCAGATGCTAGCTAGCTGTGCACCAGGAAGGGGCCAGGACTGGAGAGGCCAAGGTGGGAAAGACAGGTCCTGGCATTTTCCCTCCCTCTAAGTCCCACTGGCCACCCTTATCTCGAGGAAACAAACAACTTCTCCCTTCAGGCCATTCCCGTGAATACAGCTAGAGGTTCCAGGCCTCGGAGGAGCAGCCCCCCCCTCCGCCTCTGTTCAGAGAGTAAAGGTCTCCGTTCAGATCCCAAGCACTTAGCTGATTTCCACCTAACTGGTTAGAAGCCGGGGCTTTAAATATAGGTTTGAGTCCTGACTCAGCTGGGGTTTTTTGTTTTGTTTTAGTTTTGTCTTTTTGGCTAGGTGGCTCAGCTTTTTTT
Organism: Suricata suricatta; assembly: GCF_006229205.1. NCBI lineage: Eukaryota > Metazoa > Chordata > Mammalia > Carnivora > Herpestidae > Suricata > Suricata suricatta. The sequence goes on from NC_043707.1 coordinate 21,916,180, forward strand.
ATCCTTGACCTTGGGAAAGTAATAGAACATCAGTAGGCCTGGCTCTTTTTTTTTTTTTTTTTTTTGGTCTACCTAGTCGGGAAAATAGTCCCTACTAGACAGGGTTCCTGTGAGGATTAAATGAGATGACATATATATGTGAGGGTATGAGCGTGTGTATCACATCTACGGCTGAGCTGTGTCTATATGTGCATAGAGACAGAGAGGCACATTAGTGGCTGTTATTACTACCTTAATACTGTCGTCACTTCAGGATTTGCTCCTTGGAGGATCTTGGATGTTTGCTTATGGATATAACCAAAAGGTTAGACCAAAGCACTGGCAAAGATATGTTTCTTTCTTCTGAGTATTTAAAAAAAATTTTTTTTTATAGTTATTTATTTTTGAGACAGAGAGACAGAGCACGAGTGGGGGAAGGGGCAGAGAGAGAGGGAGGAACAGAATCTGAAACAGGCTCCAGGCTCTAAGCTGTCAGCACAGAACCCAATGAGGGGCTTGAACCCACAAACTGTGAGATCATGACCTGAGTTGAAGTTGGCTACTTAACTGACTGAGCCACCCAGGCGCCCCTCTTCTGAGTATTAATTCATCCCCCTATTCAGGCCAACTGATGGCTATTCTAGTTCACATATCCCCCCAAATCGTCAACAGATAAAAATAGATGAAGAATGTCAGAAAGAAGGTTCTGGGAAAACAGGTCTCCAGAGACAACAGTGCGGGCAAGCGGTTGGAATGCGGAGGATGTCTCTGATCCCACTGGGATTGGGGCCACTGCTCCCAGCTATGCCATTCCCTTCCTGGGAAACAGAGATCCGTAGAGTCATTACAACAAATTTCCAACAGATGGCGGTAAGTTGTTTTACGAAAGGGGCACCTTTTTAAAATTCACACGGTCTTGTTAGGAATTTATGAATCATCTGAAGAGTTGATTGTGGTCTCTCCAGACAAGAGCGCATCTACCACACTTTCTTGTCTTTTGTGCCAGGCAAGGATCTAAGAAACCTGGGCCAGACTGGAACTGCCCGCTCTCAAGGTCTGGGGCAAAGCTGAGGATTTCTTGTGTGGTAGACAGAATTTTAAAGATCACCCCCTAAAATTCCTGCCCCCTGGTTTTTCAAACACTAAGGGATTCTGCAGATTCCACATCTAACGATGTAATTAAAGTTCAAGTCAGTTGATGTTAAGATACAGAGATTATCAGTCAATCGGTAGCCACTTAAAAGCAGAGTTCTTTGGGTTGCCTGGGTGGTGCAGTTGGTTAAGCCTCTGACTCTCGATTTCGGCTCAGGTCATGATTTCATGGTTTGTGAGTTCAGGCCCTGTGTTGGAGCCCTCCTCGATGACAGTGCAAAGCCTGCTTGGGATTCTCTCTCTTTCTCTCTGTGCCCTTCCCCTGCGCGCTCGCTCTCTCTCTCTCTCTCACACACACACAAAAGAAATAAATAAACTTTAAAAAACAAAAAAATAGGGGCACCTGGGTGGCTCAGTCAGTTAAGCGTCTGTCTTCAGCTCAGGTCACGATCTCACGGTTCGGTTCGTGAGTTCAAGCCCCGTGTGGGGTTCTGTGCTGACAGCTCAGAGCCTGGAGCCTGTTTCAGATTCTGTGTCTCCCCCTCTCTCTCTCTGCCCCTCCCCCAATCATGCTGTGTCTCTCTCAAAAATAAACATTTAAAAAAAATAAAAATAAAAAACAAAAGAGTTTTCTCCAGCTGGTAGCAGAAAAAGAAATCAGAGACTTGAAGCAAGAGGATTCTGAGCTATTGGTGGCTCACATGATGAGGACCCGGTGGACAGCCAGCAAGGAAACATGAAACACAACCCGACACAGCAAGGAACTCAAAACGGCCAACAACCTGAACTCGTTTGGAAGTGGAATCTTCCCCCAGCTTCTAGGTAGGACCCCAGCTCGGCTAACACCTGGACTTTGACCTTAAGAGACTCCACGTTGAGAACCTAGCCAAGCCAGGACCCTGAGCTGAGAACCCGGCAGAGTCCCCAGGACCTGATCTACAGAGCGATGAGGCAGAGAAGGGGTGTTGTTCTAAGCTGCTAAGGTTGTGGCTGTTTGTTGTGGAGCAAGATAAAACTACGATAAGATATTTGGTGTTATGAAAGATGTCAGCTATTAACAACCCGGGAACCCCTTCAGGAAAAGGCCGTAGCATCCCTCTTGCACAACGCTGGTGCGGAGGTCACATTTTCCCCTCCCCAATGTTTCCTTTTATGTAGCAGGAAGACTACTGGACTCCACTCCTGCCTTTCTCCCCCTCCTGACATACTTAGGAAGGAGAAATGTATCCACTTTGCAGTTCCTTCCTCTACCTTCCCCTGGAGGGTGCTCTTGCTGAAACTTGGGTTCTGCTATGCTCCTCCATGCTCCAAGTTTTACAAGAGGAGGTTGGTCATGGTCCATTGCTGCCAATGACCACGAATAGATAATTAATTCTGGGATTTAATAACATGACTCAGAACTCAAGAAGTGGGGTAAAAATATGGGACCCCTCCTGCTTCTCCGACAGGCAACCCTGGAGGAACCTACCTCACCTGCTCACCTTTGCAGACCTGAGAGGGAGCTGTACAGGTAAACTGCTTACACTTGAGTGCTTGATTACTGCCTGCACTTGAACCCTATATGTGAAGCTTCCTCTTAGTGTCTTAGCAGTAGGATAATGGCCTTTAAATTTGTTCAGTATCAGCTCTTATGGGCCAAATTGGGTCTTCCCCTACCAAAAAAACGTTATATGCTAAAGTCCTAACACCCAGTACCTCCGAATGTGACTGTATTTGGAGATTGAGTGTTTAAAGAGGAAATTAAGTTAAAAATAGGGTCATTAGGGTGGGCCCTAAGCCAACATGACCAGCGTCCTTAGTAAGGAGAGATTCAGGCACAGACACACAGAGGGAAGCTAATATGCAGACACAGGTAGAAGATAGCCACCTACAAGCCAAGGAGAGAGGGCTCAGAAGAAACCAGCCCTGCCGACACCTTGACTTTAGACTTGCAGCCTTTAGAACGTTGAGAAAATAAATTTCCATTGTTCCAGCCACCAGGCTGTGGCACATTGTTATGGCGGCCTTTGCAAACAAGCACACCGGCCCACTAAGAGGAAAATATGCCCTTATATCACTTGTCTGTTTGCAAGAGACTAGTTTCATGTTCTTACTGCTAAGAGTAAATAAAATCATGAACAGTTAAAGAAAAGCTAACAGCCCATTTAAGGGGACTCAGAAACCAAGCTGGGCCCCTGGATGAAATGGCTCTAATTGAAGTAAAATTGATTGAAGAGACTGTTTTTTTTTTTAATGTTTATTTATTTTTGAGAAAGAGAGAGAGAGAGAGAATGAGCAGGGGAGGGGCAGAAAGAGGAAGACACAGAATCCGAAGCAGGCTCCAGGTTCTGAGCTAGCTGTCAGCACAGAGCCCAATGTGGGGCTTGAACTCACGAACCACAAGATCATAACCTGAGCCGGAGTCAGACACTCAGCTGACTGAGCAACTCAGGTGCCCCTGAAGAGGACAGTTTAAAAAAAAAGGTTGAAGAGCTCAAACTTCCTCGTTACCAGTCTTCTAATCCTGGTCCTTCCAAGTCCCAGACCATCCAGCCAAACCATTAGCAACTGCTCATGAATTAGGATGGTTGTGTACTTCTGGCCCTTTCTCGTGTCAGACAGGGTGAGCAACGGTGCTGCTTGAAGATCTGTCTACAGCAGGACTTTTCTTCACCTGCATCCTTCAGGTTCACCCTAGTGGGGTCACGGGGCTGCAGCCTGTCAGCCGGTAACTGAGTATCAGACGGACTCCTCTGTACAGGCTTGGGTGTTTTCCTTCCTCAGGGGATAAGGGACACCTCAGGATGTCATAGGCATTGATTGAGGGAGAGAAGACAACGCAACAGGAACCTTGTGCTCATGTAAATGGTTCATGCCCTCTGGATCTTTCCAGGCCTGGTCTCTTAGGTGCCATTTTCACTTGATAATACACTACTGCTGTTCACACCCAACCTTCTGGTTAGGTTGGTCAGGCCACACGCCATTCATGATGAGAATCTCAGGTTGCATGCTCACCTGAGGTCACCTAGGTAGCTGTTCAGTCCCTACCAAGTCCCAACAGCAAACCAGAATCAGTTTCTCAAAAATAGTAGAGTTGTAGAAAATGGCCTACATATACCAAATATCCTGGGAGTCTGTGCTTTCATTCTGCTATTAGTGAATACTCGTTCCCGCTAGAGGGTCCGTATGGCATCCCGGTTTGCCATGAACTCTTTGGGTATCACTGGCTCTGCTAGATCATCAGCACCAAGGGGGAGGGCAGCAGGTACCCTGCTCTGGTCCCTACTCAAGACTGGCCCCCACACGTGACTCTACTGAGATATCTTACCTCCAAAATACATGGACCTCTCAACCAATGAGCCTCTTTGGGGGTGAGTAGGTTGCATGAGGTGCAATTTGTCTTTCACCTTGGAAGAGACATCCTTATATACTCTAGACCACGGACTTTCCAAAAACTTCACTGAGATGGCAGGCCCCTGAATTTTTTGTGGGGTCTATCTCCCACTTTCTAATTGTGTATGTCTTACTAAGGCAAATCAAGTGTTTGTTACTTCCTGCTCATTAGATCTAACGATGCCATCACTATAACGGAACAGTGGGATGTTTTGTGGAGTGTTAAGACGACCAAGGTCTCTGCAGCTTATATTGTGTCAGAGCAGAACGGATATAGCTCTGAAGCAACTAATGGCCTTGCTGGCTAAAAGGAAACTGCTCGAGGGGACCCTGCATACTGTCACGGAGAGAAAGCCACGTCAGTAGCTGTATGCCAAACACCAGGGGCTGTGCTGACTCTCTCTGGGAAAGATACCAAATCTCGGGACCATACTGTGAGTTAAGTAGGTGTGTGATAGGTCTGACTGCAGCTGTTTCTTTCAACTCTTTGACCGTGGATCTCTGTGCTTTTCCCAGGGATGTGGTATTTTTACTGGGTGGGTGTCTTACTAGGGAGGACTTTCCAGAGGTGTTCACTTCGTCCTTCCTACCATATTGGCCTCCAGTCTGTGGGTCAGAGAGCCTATGTGGGCATTCTGCTACGTCAGTTTTCAATGTATTGCCTCTTAGCTCCAAATTCACCCTCCAGTGTCTGCTCTGTGATAATGGGCTGGGCTATTTGTGCGTTTCTCTGTGCCCTGGACGTGATGTTAAGCTTTGTCAGCAGAGGGCGCTAGAGGGCCATTTAAAGAGCAAGGGATGCCCTTGCTGGATCTAGTCCAGTTGAGGTTTCATTTTCCTCGCTCTTGCCGCAGATTTGCAGGGCTACTGTATGGGGGCACATCCAGTGGGTCTCTGCCTTAGGTGTGTGTCCAGGGTGAGGAGGTCTTTGGCAAAGAGTTAGAGCCCAGCTTGCAACCACCTTGCTGCACCTCCTGTACGTGGACTCGGGACACCACAAACCACAGACCACATGCTGCCTTTGTGGTAAGTGGAATCCTTACGCTTGGACTCCTTTTGCACACTCAACCCCCAGTCTTGACCCTCATGCGGCTTTCTCTAGCGCTGAACTTCTGCAGAGCGAGCTTTCTCTAGCGCTTGACTTCTATAGTGGTCTGGTTTTATCCAGCACTGTGCTTTACCAAGTGCTCTTTCTGTTTGACTTCTACAATGGTATGACACTCTGCAGTACTGATTCCTGCACTGGCAAAGCTCTCTCCAGCACTGGGCTCCTGCAGAGCGTACTTCCTACAGGCTTTGTCCCGCTGTGCTCAGTAATTAGCAACTTTACCTGACACTCTCAGGGCAGATTTCTGGGAAGCCCCACTGCTGAGCACATGGCTGACTTTTCTGCCACGCCTGTTCTTCCTCCCTTCCCTTCCCTCCCCTTCCTTTCCTTTCCCTCTTTCTTTCCTTCCTTCCCCTCTCTATCTTTCTTCTTTCAAGTTTTATTTATTTAAATAATCTCTACACCCAGCATGTGATCAAGAGTCCAAGGCTCTTCCGCCTGAGCCAGCAGGCTCCTCTGCAGACCCTTTCAAATGAAGCCTGGATCTTAGACCTGGAGGAAGCGACTCTTCCTTGGGTGTTTTTTCTCAGCCTTAGGGATAGTAGCTGATGTTGATGTCCGCTACTTCAATATTCTTTACACTTGTCCTTGGCTTTCATTTAGCCTATTCCTTAATATTCCAACCCCCTTTATGTTAAACTTTCCCACTGTGGCTTCTGTCTCCTGACTGGGGCTTAACTGATCTAATTATCGGTGCAGGGAGTGGACCCAGGGGCAAACCCACAAGGATGGGGTTTTGCAATTGATTTGGTCACACTCTGGGCTTCAGGAGTGCTGAGGTCTTTGCCAATGGGAAGCGGGCATGCCAGTAATCCACAGTTTGCGGTAGCGTCATAGCTAAGCTGTCACCTGTGGTTGACTGTGATGAAGCACATGCCTTGGGGACCCAAACGACTCCTGCCCCTGACTGCTATGGCAGCGATAAAAACCGACGACTGGGGTGTACATGGATTCTTGTCAGTGCGTTTGAGCGATGACAGAGAGAAAATGACAAGCTCAGGTCTACTAACGCCCAACCCAAGGCAGTCTGAGAACCAGGGCGCTTACATGATAGACCTAAAACAATCTCTTACTTACTTAGGCCCAGGGCTAATATTGCTGAAAGTCAAACACAAAATATGATTGCGTAGGTTGCTACATTAGAATAGCGGTTGAATTCGGTATTATCAAATCTGTCATGAGATGACTAGGGTACTGATCAGGAAAGAATAGGATCTAGGAATCGGGAATGGGGCATCCAGCTGGACCCCGATGAACTGGGCAGTGTTGAACTTCCTGTCGTTTTGCAGCTCCCGTGCCAGTGGACATAGCGGACCCTCTTGTCTGAAGAGACTAGCTTTCCAGTCTGAAAACTCTGTGCTAACCTCTCTGAGGGCAGATGCCTTGAGGAAGGATGTTTGTTCCCCTCAAAATCCACCACAAGTTCCCTGTTGCCACTAGATCTTTTTTGAGAGACAAAGAGCAAGCGAGTACATGTGCGAGTAGGGGAGAGGGACAGAGAGAGAGAGAGAGTATTAAGCAGGTTCCACACTCCCACGACCCTGGGATCATGACCTTAGCCGAAATTGAGAGTTGTATGCTCAGCCCGCAGAACCACCCAGGTGCCCTTTGACTACGGTCAAATCTCAGCATGTGCCAGGGTGCAGACACACACTACGGGCCAGAAGGAAACAGTTTATATACCAAAAAGAACTGCAATACATTGCTAATATGTTGGCAGAAACCTGGGGAGTGTGTGAGAACGGATTCTAAGGGGGCTAGACCAATGAGAGTAAAATATGACACTAAATAGGGCTAAAGTCATCGAAATGGGTACATGTACTAGGGATTCCAGACTTAACATGCTAGCTCATGTACCTGAAGTTGGCTCTAAAAAGTTATATGATTCATTGACTGAAATTGGGGTTTGGGGTGTCTGGCTGGCTCAGGTGATACAGCATGCAACTCCTGATCTTGAGGTTGGGAGTTTGAGTCCCATATTGGGTGCAGAGATTATTTAAAAATAAATATCTGCAAGAAAAAAAAAAGAAATTTAGATTTGAAGGTGGCCTGTTGTTAGCGAAGTTGAGATCCCAGAGTTTGCCCGCCATTGCATGAACAAAGGAATCCGAAGGCTTAGGGTGATAGACTTGATTATCACATACAGCCTGTCAACTGTATTCTGTGAGGATCCAGAAGACACTTCCTTTGCTAAGGCATTGAGGGGAAGCTCTCCATCCTTGAAAAGTTCTATGGTTATTCTCCTTTATAGGTCAAGAATGGCTGTAAACATATTCGTAATAACTAACTAATGAGTGCCCACATTGAGATAGACTCTTTCATCTATGGGGGCACGATGAGGTCCAGACAAGGTGGACACATCAACTGTAAAGGGCAGAGAGGACCATCAGGCAATCCGATTTCCTGGCTTGCAGAGGTCTTTGATGGGGCTCAAAGTCACAACCCTGAGATCAAGAGTCACACATTCTACCAAGTGAGCCCGCCAGGTGCCCTGGGTAATGGGAAGCTGATCACAGTGTCCCTAGGAATGAAATAGATAGGCAACCTACTCTAGTATTGCTTGATCTATTTCCTTGTTGGTCTTCTGTCTAGTTAGTCTATCTATTATTAAAAGTCAGGTATTGAAGTCTCCCATATTATTGTTGAATTATCTATTTCTCTTTTCAGTTCTGTCAGCTTTTGTTTCATGTATTTGGGGGCTCTTTTGTAAGGTAATATAAGTTTATAATTATTATTTCTTCTTGATGGATTGACTTTTTTTATTATTATAAAATTGCTTTTGTCTCTAGTAACAACTTTTGTCTTAGATGGTCTTGTCTGATGTTATTATAGCTACTCTACATCTCTTATGGTTCTTATTCTGCCCTTTTACTTTCAACCTGTTTGTGTCTGTTTTACTATGGTTTTTTTATTACTATTACTGTTTGTGTCTGTGATTATAATTAGCGTATAGTTGGATCATACTGTTTTTTTTTTTAATTAAAAAAAATTTTTTTTTGAGAGACAGAGACAGTGCGAGCAGGGGAGGGTCAGAGAGAGATGGAGACACAGAATCCGAAGCAGGCTCCAGGCTCTGAGCTAGCTGTCAGCACAGAGCCCAACGCCGGGCTCAAACCCACGAACTGTGAGATCATGACCTGAGCTGAAGCCGGATGCTCAAATGACTGAGCCACCCAGGCGCCCCCATACGGATTTTTAAAAAATCCATTCTGCTAATCCCTGATTTTTGGCTGAAATTTTTAGTCTATTTAACTTAATGTAATTACTAATAGGACAGGCTTCATCCCTATCATTTGCTATTCATCTATGTGTCGTCATTTTCCCCCTATATTCCTCTATTCCTGCTTTCTTTTGTGTGAAATGTTTTCCAATATTCCATTTTAATTCCGTTTCTTTTAAACAAAAATTTTTTTTTATGTTTTATTTATTTCTGAGAGAGAGAGAGAGAGACAGAGCATGAGTGGAAAAGGAGCAAGAGAGAGGGAGACACAGAATGTGAAGCAGGCTCCTGCCTCTCAACTGTCAGCACAGAGCCCAATGCGGGGGTTGAACTCACAAGCTGTGAGATCATGATCTGAGCCAAAGTCAGATGCTTAACCAACTGAGCCGCCCAGGTCCCTTCTTCATTGTGGATTTGAATTACTGCCTTGTCCTTTATTTCAGCCTGAAGGACGCTCTTTATATTTCTTGTAGGTTAGGTCTGTTAGGAACAAATTCTGTTTTTGTTTATCTTAGAATGTTTTCTTTCTTTTTTTTTTTAAAGAAAGAGGGAGAGAGCTCACATGTGTGAGCTTGGGAGGGGCGGAAGCAGAGGGAGACAGAATTCCACGCGGGCTTCATGCCCAGTGTGCAGCCCAACACAGGGTCTGATCTTACGGCCATGAGATCATGACCTGAGTCAAAAGCAAAAGTTGGTCACTCAACTTATTGAGCCACCCAGGTGCCCCTGCTTCTTTAATTTTGAAGGGTGGTTTTGGCTGGATATAAATTTCTTGGATGATGAGTTTATTCTTTTAACAAGGAAAGAATTCAAACATTTGAGTATGTTACCCCACTTCTGGCCTCCATAGTTTCTGATAAGAAGCCAGCTGCTAATCTTACTGAGGCTCCCTTGTACGTGATGAATTTCTTTTTCCTCTTGCTGATTTCAGTATTCTCTTTTTCTTTCAGAGTTTGACTATGATGTGTATAGATGTGAATCTCTTTCAGTTTGTCCTATTTTGAGCTTCTTGGATACGTAGATAAATTTTTTAAAATCAAAGTTGGGGGTTCCTAGGTGGCTCAGTTGGTTGACTGACTTTGGCTCAGGTCATGATCTCATGGTTCCTGAGTTTGAGTCCTGCATCCGGTGAGCTCATACCCCACTTTAGGTGAACATGAGCCCCGCTTCCAGTGAACCCCACTTCTCTCTCCCTTTCTTTCTCTCTGCCCCTCAAACTATCCCTCTCTCTCTCTGTACTTGCTCATTTGTGCCCTCTCTCTCTAAAAAAAAAAAAACAAAAACAAAGGTGGGAGGTTTTTGCCAATCATTTTTTCCAGTTTTCTTCCGACCTCATTCTCGCCTCTCCTCTAGGACTCTAAGTATATGGATATTAGTACACTTGATGTTGTCCCGCAGGTCTGGGGGTGCTATTCATTTTATTCATTCTTTTTTCTTTCCGTTCCTCAGATTGAATAATCTCAACTGATTTGTCTTCAAGTTTGCTGATTCTGTCTTCTGCTAGGGCAAATCTGCTATTGCGCCTCTTTAATGAAACTTTCATTTCAGTTATTGTGCTTTGTAACTCCATAATTTTTATTTTTCGTTTTATCTTTATTCTTTTTAGGTTTATTTATCTTGAGAGGGGGGGCAGGGGCAGAGAGAAGGAGATAGAGAGAAAATCCCAAGCAGGCTTCACACTGCCAGCTGCAGAGCACAACACAGGGCTCGAACCCTTAAACCGTGAGGTCATGACCTGAGCTGAAATTAAGAGTCAGACGCTTAACCAACTGAGCCACCCAGGCGCCCCTAGACGTTCTTACCCTCACGATTTTTCACGTTTTCCTTTAGCTATTTGAATATATTTACAATAGCTGACTTAAAGACTTTTTGTAGTGACTTCAATGTCTAGACTTCCTCAGAGACACTTTCTTTTTACTGCTCTTTCCCTTTGCATGGGCCACACTTTCCTGTTTCTTTGTTATGTCATATTTTTTTGCAAGTGACATCTTAAATATTATAATGTGGCAACTCTGCAAATCAGATTCCACTCCTCCCCGGACTTTGTTGTTGTTGCTGTTTGTTTAGTGACCTTCCTAGACTCATTCTATAAAAACTATATTCTTTGCTGTGTGACCATTTAAGTCTCTACTCAGTTAGTTTAGTGGTCAGCTAATGGTTGGACAGAGATTTCCTTAAATGCTGTCAATCAGTAAGTCTCTGTGGGGCCCGTCTGTGTGCAGTACTGCTTTGATCTTCACTTCTTGTCATAGAGAGCCTCAAGGCCAACTAAAGGTGAGACACAACCCAAAATACGCTTGTGAACACCTAGGAATTCCCAGAATACGTCAAAACTTTTCAAAGACCTAGGAATATCTCATTCTCTAGTTTTATCTTTTAAGTTTTTCTGTCACCTCTGATTACTACCAACTGATATTGTCACCTCAGGAAGCTGTAGCTTTAAACAATTGTCACTGATTGTTTTCAACACAGGCCCTAGGGTTTTTTGGCTGTTGGCACAGGGAGAGTTCTGATGGAGGTCAAATAAAGACCAACTCTGAGAAAAGGCTTTTCGGAGAGCTTAGAGGTCAAATAGCGACACTTCTCCGGGGATAGAGAGGTTGTAGAACTTCAAACTTCTTCTGCGCCCACCCCCAGCTCCCTTAGTTATGAGGCTTTTAGTTTTCAAGGTTTCCGTGAACCTGGGGAGAGAATGGGACTAGGGCAAGTGAAATTTCTACAAAGTTTACTGCTCTCACAAGGATACAGCTTTAAAAACAAAAACATTCCTTAGGGGTGCCTGTGTGGCTCAGTCAGTTGAGCATCCAACTTTGGCTGAGGTCATGATCTCATGGTTCGTGGGTTCGAGCCCCATGTCGGGCTCAGTGCTGACAGCTAGCTCTGAGCCTGGAGACTGTCTTTGGATTCTGTGTCTCCCTTTCTCTCTGACCCTCCCCTGCTCATGCTCTCTCTCTCTCTCTAAAATAAATAAAAACAGTAAATTTTTTTAAAAATAAATAAACATTCCTTGAATTGTTGCTAACCTTTAGTTAGTTTCCAGAGTTCTGAAAAAACTTATTTTGACAATGTTTTGCCAGAAGTCCTTGTTGCTTTTATGGAGCAGTGGATTTTTGGAAGTCTTTACTCTTCTGGAAGTATGTCCTCTCCTGCTTGATCTATTTATACGATAGGACAAATCCTAGGTCTGGAAGCCAAAAAAAGTGGAGAGTCACAGCCTCTTATCACTTCTCAGATACAATATAGACCCGTAGACCCAGAGCCCCTTGACTGAAGGTGACGCTGAGTCTTCCAGGGGAAGGAACCTCCCTCATTGCTTCAAGTCCTCATCATAAATCCTCCTGCAAGCCTTCTCCGAAGAGACCTGCAGCCATTTAGTAGGGTGTCTGTGCCCCGAATAAAAGGACATACCCAGACCTTTCTGGGATTACTAGACATTGGTTGTAAATGGACTTATTCCCGGGGACCTAAAATGCCACTGTGGTCCACCATTCAAAGTAGGGGCTTATAACAATCAGGTGATAGATGGAGTCTTCACTCCAGGCCAAGTCATTGGGCCCAGATGGCTCCTGGGCCCATCCTGTGGTTATTTCCTCAATGCCTGAATTTATAATTAGAATAGATATATTTGGTAATTGGCACAGACACTAATGACTCAAAAATACTGGAAGAAATCTTACAACACATCAGACATATAGAGGAAAGGAAACCATGCCATTAAGCATAAATTTTAAAGACCCAGAACACCTAACATGCAAATAATAGGAGTCCCAAAAGAAGAGAAAAGTGACAGATGGAAAGGGAAATTTAAGCCTGAAGATTAAAAGGACTGACCTGAAAAAAGATAAGTATCTAGACATAGCCTGATTTAATTCCTGAACTTCCAAAATAGGAAGAAAAACAAACAAACAACAACAGTACAAAAACCCCAAGCTTACAAGCTTCTGGACTAGGTTATTTATAAAGGAACGAGAATAAGACTAGTTTAAAGCCACGCATCTGCAATACTATAATTTAGAAGACAGTAGAATATAGACTCCAGGAGAAAAGAATGTAACCTGAGAATCGAAAACAGCAATCCTGTCACTTTCCCAGCCAGGGCAAAAGGAGGACTTCTGGCATACAAGAGCCGGTGCATTTGTCACGTGACCTTTCTGAGGGGCTGCTCAAGAAATTCAGTAGTGACAGTGAACCAGATAATGACAGATGAAGAGGTGAGGTAGCAAAGGTGAACAGTGACTCTTGCGATCCATATATATACATACAGAGAGAGTTCAGTTCAAATGATAGCAGTAGACTGGGAATTTGGGCTTTAAGTGTTAAATAAGGATTCCTTTGCGTAAATGATTAACTTTAAGGAAAATCCTAGTAATAGATTAGAATAAAAAAATTGTATGCTATCTTAGTAAAACTGTAGATGTAGGGAGAGGGAGGAAGGTCAAAGCAACCTAGAACTATTATCTTTTGGGGGTTTGTGAAGGAGTGGGCACAAAAATATTTAATGAAGGAGTCGGATTATGACCATGCACAAATACAACAATTTAAGAAAAACTGTGATTGTTAGGAAAAAGAAGGTAAACGCTAGCAAGTTTACAAAGAGAGGGGAAGGTAATAAATAGAGACTTGACCAAACCCACAAAAGTTAAAAAAAGCAAACAGGAAAACAGTGGAAAAATAAATACTAAATATAAAATAAGGTGGAAAGAGAAATATATTAATGCAATAAATATGAACAGATGGAATAAACATTTTAAGACAGAACCTGTCAGACTAAGCCAGTTTTAAGATCTGCTACAAGTAAGAGAAATTTTTATTTATCTATCTATCTATCTATCTATTTTTATAGCGAGCACAAGTAAGTAAGGGGCAGAGACAGAGAGAATCCCAGGAGGGTCAGAGAGACAGAGACAGAGAGGGAGGGAGGGAGGGAGGGAGAGAGAGAGGGAGAGAGAGAGAGAGAGAGAGAGAGAGAGAGAGAGAGAGAGGGAGAGAGAGGGAGAAAGTGGGGCTTGTTTTTTTTTTTAACCCAAAGTGGGGCTTGAGTTCACCCAGTGTGGGGCTCGAACTCACGAATTGTGAGCTCATGGCCTGAGCTGAAGTCAGGTGCTTAATGACTAAGCCACCCAGATACTCAGCAAAAGAAAAATTAAAACAACAATTAATCTGCTATACACAATTTATAAGAAATACACATAAAGTGACAAAATGTTTCAAATAAATAGACAGGAACACTTCAGGCAAATGCCAACAAAAAATATGATTAAGTGCGCGGTTTGCTGAGATTCTGGCAGTGTTCATTTCTTGGTTTGGGCGATGGTGCTTAGGGTATTTTAATGATACTATATTCAACTCTCTTCCTATGAATGTTTATGCCTTTACACGATATTCCATTACTGGGATAGGCAGAAAAATGGCCCTTGCCCTAATCCCTAAAACGCCTGCACCCTAATCCCCAGAACCGGTGAATGAACTACTTTCCAGGGCAGAAGGGACTCTGCAGAGGTGATTACGTTAAAGACCCTGAGATGGGGAGATTATCCTGGATGATCCAGGTGGCCCCGTGTAATCACATGGGTCCTTAGAATCAGAGAATCTTCTCTGGCCATGCACTGGGGAGATGTGACAGTGGACAAAGGGTCACAGGGAAGTGCCACTGCTGCTCTGAAGATGGGAATAGAGGGTCAGGAGCCAAGGACTGTGGGGTGGCTTCCGGAAGCTGGAAAAGGCAAGAGAAAGGATTCTTCCCCAGATCCTCAGAAGGAACACAGTCCTGCCCACACCTTGCTTTTCCCCCAGTGAGACCCACGTTGGGCTTGTGACCTACAGAACTGTGAAGTACTGAATCTGTGTTGTTTTAAGCCACAAATTTGTGATAATTTGTTGCCACAATAAAATACCAATACCACAACCACCACAATAACAAAAGTAAGAATTTGCTGGCCTGTTGTGACATCTGCTTCACCTGCCTTTTCTCAGGATCACTTCTAAATTAATTTACAGTATTTTCACGGCCATAGCTTTGGGGGGGCAGCAGGCATGGGGAGAGAGCAAGTGGAAAAGGCACTGAGCTGAAGATTAAGGGACTAAAGTTGTAGCTCTAGCTTCCATTTACTTGCTGTGTGACTCTGCGCCTACTGCTTTCTCACTCTGAGCCTATAACTTTAATTACTTAATTGAATTTGTAATTATATATTTAATAAAATATTTAGCACCTCTATTTAGCTAGGCATTGCTCAGGAGTATAATCCTTCCCCAATCACAAAGTCCACTTACACAAATTTCTTAAATATGTGGGTTTACTTTTAGACAACGGTGAGAATTTCAGACCCAGTATATACAAATCTCAAGTCATTCTTTGTCATGACCTTGGGACTTGAAGCGGTAAAATTAAAAAGACAGCCTGGCTGGCTGAGTCGAAAGAGTAGGCAACTCTTGATCTCAGGGTTGTGAGTCTGAGCCCCATGTTGGGTGCAGAGATTCCTAAAATAAATAAATAAACTTAAAAAAAAAAAGGGGTATGTTACCTGTCCCAAAATAACCTATGGAAAGAATGAATCCTAAAATATTTTAAGAAAACAAGGAAGGGTATGCAGAATACACATTAATAGATGAAATAGTTTTACATTATTTAAAATGTCACTATATTAAAAAAATGTCACTTATTGCCTCTTCACTGACTTTTAGTCAAAGAAAAAAACATTTATAGGATTTTTCATAGGTCTAAATATCACCTAGCCCTGAGTGCTCATGGTAGAGTCTTACAGCATCTGGCACACTGGTCATGCCCTCTGAGACTCATGGAAGGTGTGGGGTCCCCAGGACCAAACTAGAAGTGATACATTCATTCCAGACTCCGGATATGGGCTCTTGCAGTTCCGTTTCAGTCCACTGTTTCTGGGTCTGGTTTTTAAAGCTCTCAAGAGATCAGTCGATCAGCTGGGTAGGCATGATCCAATTAAGCAGTATTTCCTGGCTCAAACACTTCACCAGGTCACCGGGCCACTCAGGAGTCCAGTGTCATTCTGGGCAGGACGTTTATTGTGTGGGCTGCCTAGTGACTTACAAGGTGATCAGCATCTGTAGGCCTGGCTCACTCCACGCCTGTAGCGTCCTCAGAAGTTAGGACAATCAAGCCTGCCCTTGTAGCTTTCCTAATGCTCAGGCCCAGGGACCAGCCTGCTGAGGATCCCTGCTATGGAAAGTTGGGTTCAGGTGCTAATCTCTGGGCTTAGAGAGTGTCACGACATTTGGTTCCTTTACTCAGAAGGAACTGCAGGTGTGGCTGCCACTTGAATTAAGGGGACACCTCTCTAATACAAGGTCTTGACCTCTTTAACTGGAACTTCAGAACTTCTAGAGGCACATCATCATTTAATTTTTTAATGTTTATTTTTGAGAGAGAGAATGAGCAGGGGAGGGGCAGAGAGCGAGGGAGACAGAGGATCTGAAGCAGGCTCCAAGCTGACAGCAGAGAGCCCGATGTGGGGCTTGAACTCAGAAACCGTGAGATCATGACCTGAGCCGAAATCAAAAGTCGGTCACGTAACCGACCGAGTCACCCAGGTGCCCCAGGCATGTGATCTTTTACATTGGAGAAAGAATTCTGTAACAAGTAGACGCATTCTGTGAGTGAAGGGAATTGATCTTGTGTGGTAAAAGCAGTATCTATGCATTGTAGAAAGTTCAGAGACACAGTTAAGCAAAAATAGGAGGAAGACTGTATTCATACCACCTAGACATCCTCATTGCTAACACCTGGGACTGGCTTTTTCTATCTTTTCTTAGAGCTTGGCATGGGGCCTAGCAGAGAACAGAAGCTCCATGACCGTTAAAGGAGTGAAGAGAAATGAATCCTGACCTCTGAAGTAGGAGGTAGGAGGAGGTGATCTCAACAAAACTCCAGTCCCAAACGCCCAGAGAAGTCAGGTGGTGAACAGAGTAAAAACATGACCTCTAGCGTGCGCACATGTGCGCGCGCGCGTGTGTGTGTGTGTGTGTGTGTGTGTGTGTGTGTAGAGAGCGAGAGCGTGAGCGCTTAGCCCAGGGCCTGGCACGCT
The DNA here is from genome assembly GCF_006229205.1 of Suricata suricatta. Lineage (NCBI taxonomy): Eukaryota > Metazoa > Chordata > Mammalia > Carnivora > Herpestidae > Suricata > Suricata suricatta. Next base: position 21,933,005 of record NC_043707.1, read on the forward strand.
TTGAGGACCCAGTAAACAGGAGCCGTTGTTACCTTTGTGTCCCTGTCCCCACATAGGCTCAGCTGTCCCCATCTTTTCCCCAAACTCCAAGCCCCCCAGCCCAGCTGCTGTTCTGACTCCCTTAGGCAGAAAGTGTCCCCTTAGAGCAGACAGTATGAGCCCCACCCAAGGGAGTAGAACTCCTTTCTTTATGAGAACACCCTCTTTACAGTGGTCTTTGAGTCTAATTTTGAAACTGAAAACCAAACTAAACAAAAACTTTCCCCAAAACCCCATTAGGAAGTTGGGAACAAGAAGAGGGTAAAAAGGGAGATTTTGCAAATAAGGAAATGGAGCCAGAGAGGGTGAGAGACGCGCTCGGGCACCACAGTCATGGCCTCCCGGGAACTCCCTCACCGATGTGGCTTTCAAGTCTGTGTGCTCACTGCAGCGTCAACAGAGCCCGAGACTCAGAGGTGGGCATCCAGGTTCCAATCCTATCGCTCCTTTCACTGGCTGTGTGATCCTGGACGAGTCACTTGCCTTCCTAAACCTATTTGTTTGTCTGTAAAATGGAGACAATTCCTTGCTGGGCTGTAGCAAAAATACAGAGAAATTATGCATGTACTTAGCCCAGCATGGACGCTGGACACATAATGGTAACTTGGGGGGTGGGGGGGCGCGCTGCTTTGGGGTAAGGCGAACAGCTGGTGACTCGTGCCCAGAGAAGCAGGAGCTGGGGAGGGAGAGATCCAGGTCTGAGAGTGCGCAGACTCCTATTTGGGAAGGAGAGTCCTCAATTCTGCTTCCCAAGTAGCTACAGACTACTTTCCAATATACATGGAACACAAAAATAGTACTGTAAATGATGCAGGAAATAGTCTTGACTTCAGAGTGTCTGCTCTGTGTTTAGGAGCAGACTATGTGGATTGAAATCTGCCTTTACTAACTGTGGGGTCTTGGACAAGAAACTCAACTTCTCTGTACCTCGGTTTTCCCATCTGTAAAATGGACACAGTAAGAGTACTTCCCTCACAGAGTTGTTGAAATGATTTTTTGTGAGATTAGGGCATGTAGGAGCTCTTAGAATCTTACGTTGGATCAATGTTAGTTATTTCGTTTTATATGGTCAAAACTCCTCTTTGACCTAAGTTGTTTGGAGTTAGGGCTGAAGCCCATTCAAGCTGAGTAACAACAGATGGACCCCGATTGCCTTTGAAGGAAGACAGGTATAGTTAACATCAAGTTTGGGTCCACGCTGAATTGCACATTTATGAAGCGAGAGGATTGAGTTACAAGGTGTGACAACAGTGTGGCAGGATTTGGCTGTTTGTCTTCTACTTGCTACTTTTTGCTTCAGGTTTAAAAGTTAAGCTCTCTCTGCCTCTGAGGAAAAGGAAACTAGTTTTATTTGGAAATGGGCTCTGGGCTTAACGTGCTATTGAAGCCCAGAGTGAGAAAATGAGAAGGGGAGTGAGAAGGGTTAGTAGGGGAGGCAGAGGATCTTGGTGAAGGTTACTGGCCTGGAAGAGGGGAGAGGGGGTCCTGGTACAGGCCCCATGGCCGTGCTCCAGAGTAGCCAGTCTTGAGAGCAGGTGGCTGCCGGATCTTCCAGGAAAACACGGGACCCTACATGCAAGGAGTCTCGGCCAACTCAGAGACTCTGGTGCCCCACACGTGACGTACGGCAGAAGCTATGAACTTGAAGGTGTGAGTGCACACACCCTGGCTGTCCAGTCAGCGCCTGCTGGATTCTGGTGTGCCCGTAAGAGAGGGAGAAAGCCCCAGGGATGACAGAAATGAGATTTCTATTTAAAATCACAAATTATTTTATTAAAAAATGTATATCTGGGGCCACCTGGGGGGCTCCGTTGATTAACCATCCAACTTCAGCTCAGGACATGATCTCGCGGTCAGTGGGTTCGAGCCCCACGTCGGGCTCTGTGCCCTGTCTCAGAGCCTGGAGCCTGCTTCGGATTCTGTGTCTCCCCTTCTCTCTGCCCTCCCCTGCTCATGCTCTGTGTCTCTCTTGTTTCTCAATAATAAATAAATGTTAAAAAAGAAGTATCTGAATATTTGTTTGAAGGGCTACTGAAAGCAAGGTAACCAGCCTGGTCCCCACACGCTTTGCTGTAATGGCGGGAGGCCTCACTCAAGCCTGCTCCCCCACTCCGCACCTTCAGTTTTATGTCCAGACTTGGTGAGCAGGTGGTCTTTGGAATTAGACATAGGTTAAGTCTGGGTTCTGTCAGCGGTGTGACCTTGGACAGGTTACCATACTTCACTTTCTCGCACCTGTTTCTTCATCAGTGAAATGATGGACTTCCCCACAGTAGTTGTGAGGAGGCTGTAAGGGAGTAGCGGGGGGGGGGGGGCAGGCGTGTTTAAACCATGTTCTGGAGAACCTCAAATCAGACAATCTAGTGATTCCCCAAACTTCATTCATGTCCTATCTTCCCAACTTTGGGACATACTTATGTGCCACCTCTACTATTAACTTAATCTTGTCCTTTAAAAGTATCAACTCAGTTTTTCCATGGAAACAAATGTATTCAAAAAGAAAATTTTAGGTCACTACCACAAATAGGAAATACCTATCATTTGCTCTAGAGTGGTAAAAATAAATACAACAAAATCAAAATAATGCTGTTCAACTCGAGCTGGCTATGGCTTCAAACAAAAGCTCTGAGGTCAAGGCCCGGACTTTGTTTTAAAAAGATGACCTTGGGGCGCCCAGTGGCTCAGTCAGTTAAGCTTCCGACTTAGGCTCAGGTCATGATCTCATGGTTAGTAGGTTCAAGCCCCATGTCAGGCTCTGCGTTGACAGTGTGGAGCCTGCTTGGGATTCTCTCTTTCCCTCTCTCTGCCCCTCCCCTGCTCAAGCCTGCATAGGCTTGCTGTCTCTCAAAATAAGTAAACTTTTAAAAAGTTAAAAAATAAAAATAAAAGGAGAGTATCTCAGTCACAAAAGGCCATATGTGGCCTTGTAGGAAATGCCCATAGTAGGCAAACCTACAGAGAAAGAAAGTAGATTAGTGATAGTTTAGAGCTAGGAGACAGGAGGAGGGTGATAAAAATGTTCTAGACTTGACTGTTGTGATAGTTGCACAACATATGAATATACTAGGAACCACAGAACTACACATTTTAAATGGGTAAACTGCATAATATGTGAACCTCATTTTCTTTTTTAAGTAGGCCTCACACCCAGTGCAGAGCCCCATGTGGGGCTTGAATTCAGGACCATGAGATCAAGACCTCAGCTAAGATCAAGAACCACTTAACCAACAGAGCCACCCAGGTGCCCCTGAACCTTACCTTAATAAAGCTGTTACTAGAGAGAGAGGTGTTAAATCTGATTCTCTCACCTTGAGGAAAACGAAGCCACGCAAAGACCTGTGACCTTGAGACCGCTATCATTTAACTTGGCCAGGTCTGACACTGTCCCCCAATCATCTCTCAGCTCTCGTCCCTTAGTGAAAGGATTCAGTCATAAGCACTCAACATTAGCTAATATTCTCAAAAACAGATCTGCCAAGGCAAGTGAGACAAACCTGAGTTTATATATCTTGCTACTCAGCACCGACCTGCATCGTAACTAAAGAAAATCGCTCTGAGCCTCTCTTGTAAATGTGGATAACAGCACCAGGCTCTGGAGGATGTAGAGATACTCAGGTAAGGCTCCTGACACACAGAGATGTCTTCCCCCTCCCCCTGCAGCAGCGCCAGCGCTTAGAAATCAAGGAATATGGCCTGGAAGTAGGCGTCTGCCCCCGACTAGACAAGCGGGTGGGAAAGCATGCCTTTGCTATTCCAGAGTAACTTGGCCTTCCGGAGTCTCAGTTTCCTTGACTGAACAATGGGGATACATGGATTCTAGGGTGCAAGTCATTAAAGAAAGCGATCGTCTCGGCCAATCCCGGGATCCTCACATCCGCATTACAGCAGGGGAAACCAAGGCCAGAGGGGCTCAAACGCCGCCCAAGGTGGTACACTGCGTATCCGGAAATCGGGGGAGGGGACACGTCGGCCAGGGGCCCGGCCTAGGTGACCCCACGACGCGGCCGCAGCGCGGGCCGAGCCTCAGAGTGACAGTCCTCCATCCAGGCGCCGGCTGCCCATGAATAACCGGCGACCCGAAGCACCGTGCACCCGCCCAGCTCCCTGCCTGAAGCGGCGGCGCGCCTGCCCCGACCCTGGAGAGCCCCGCGCCGGAAGTCCGCCCGCGGCCGCTCTAGGACGGGGAGCGCGGCGCTCGGTGCCCTTAACCCCTACGACGCCGCGGCGCGCTCGCCCGCGCTGGGACCGTTTCCGAGGCACGCGTCCCTCCTTTGTTTCCTCGGAGCGTCACAAAAGGCTGTGAAGGAAGAGGGCCTGGGGGTCCCATTCTACAGACGAGGCCACTGAAGTCACACAGCAGCGGGACCAGTGCCCAGGCGCCCCGTTTGGAGCGGTTTTCGTTTACCCCAACCGCCTCTCTCCGCTTCCCTCGCAGTATCTTAAAAATTGATATTAAAACCTCTACTCGAGTTGTTACAGATTACGACGAACTTTTACTTTTCTTTGGCTCTGCACTGCCTAAATCCTAGAGAGCCACAAGTCTTACCGGTGATTCTAAAAATTAAAGGTTGGAAAAGAACTATTCACTTTACAAAAATGTGGGTTACAAACAGCTTCTCAGGCGCTCGCTCTGCCCTTGGTTCACACTGTTCCTGACATGTTTAAAGATGTTTGACCCCCAAAGACGAGGAAAAGATTACTGGCTCCATGTTTCAGACGAGGCAACACGGTTAAGACAAATGAGTTGAATCTGAAAACCCTCCATTCCTAGACTGCATCCATCCTGACCACTGCTACATCATAGCTGCCTCTCAGAGCTGACGGGAGGAACAAAGGAAGGGATTGGCAGAAAAGCCATTGCCAACTGAAAATCAATAGACAAATGTAAGGGAAGGGAAAGTGAGTTATTATGCTCTACCCTTGTGCTTGCTGTGTATGGGGCCCTGGGTGGCCACCCACGCACAGCCCTGCCTTCACAGGAACGCAGAGACCCAGTCAATGGATGTAGGGATTCTGCCCATTGCTGAGGATGCCTAGTCCAATTACGCAGCCTTACCCTGGGGAAACAATCACAAAATGGGTTTGAGGACCCACTGGACTCACTGTGAGATAGACCCGAGTCTATCAGTGAGATTTGGAATCTCCAGGAGAACAGAGTTGAATATTACAGTAGAAATGCGACCTGAAGAGTAGATTTTTGCCATCGGAGAAAGGGAGATGTGCTTCCTTTGGTCATTAACGAACACCGACTCCTTCCCAGGCATTTCACAATTTGCCTAGACCCTTGGGGGACAGGGATGAACAATGCGGCCTTATTCTAGCAAGGGAATTGAGATGTCAAGCAAAAGAGGAAGTGCTGTGACTAACCAATGACCCGACCTAGTTTGAGGGTCAGGGAAGCTTCCTGAAGAAGGAGGTGAGATCTAAGCCAAGGCCTGAAACAGAGGTAAGTATTGACCAGGAAGAAAGAAAGAAGAGAGGAAAGAGGAGTTTCCCAGGGAGAGGGGCCAGCAAGTGCTGGGACAGGAACTAGCCTGGCCAGTCTTAGTGTGTGGGAAATTCTGTGTGTCAGATGAACTTGGGAAAGAGGGCAGAGAGACGTTGACGTGGCCAAACTGAGCAAGGCCTTGTCTGTTTTGATGAGTTGGTGGGAGGACTGACCGGGCAAAGGCGGGTGTGAAAGCTACCCCGAGGCCCATGTGGCTGGAGGGTGGGAAGTGAGAGGAATGTACTGGAACAGTTAGGGAAGAGGCTTCGGGGGTAAGTAGCCAGCACCTGGAAGGCCTCAAATGCCTGGCTGCAGAGCTAGGAGGTTAGCCCGGAAACTGTGCAAATGAATGAAAACGAGCAGAGGCAGACACTATGGAGTTGTAAGGATTGTGGTAACTGGAGAGCACACGTTTTTTCTCCAGGATCAGCCAGGGCTCCACACCCCCAGGTGATTACCATACTTGGAGGTATTCAATGTCTCAGACCTTCTGGTTTGTCAAAGGGAGCCAGGCGACTAGATTTTTATATGAAATCATTTGATTTTAAATGTTGGCAACATACTCAACACCACTAAGGGAAGCATATCATATATCCATAGGTCAGTGGTTTCCAAACTTGGAAGCATATCAGCGTCTCCTGTGGAGCTTTTAAAACTCCTAATGCCCAAGTCACATCCTACACCGATTAAAATGTCCTAGGTAGAAGCCCGGCATCAGAATTTCCCAAACGATTCCATTGTGCAGCGAGGTTTGAGAACCACCGCCATCGGCTGAGTACGTCTCCTGGGTTGCCAGGCAAAGCCCTGGGGAGCCCTGGGAAGTTTTAGACCAGGGAAGGAGTAGATCAGTTTAGTTTATCCTTAAGCTTAGGATAACAATCCTTAGGAGGAAGGGAGTGTAATCTGGGGTGAGAAAGGGCCTGGGGCTCTGGGGGCAGTGGTGGGATCCTGCCAGGGCCACCAACCATCCCAGTTTTCCCAGGAACAGGGCTTGAAGAGGTAAAACTGAGAAAGTCCCGGATAAACCAGGATGCCTGGTCACCCTACATCCTGCCCCTGATATAGTTATGTTTCCCCAGATTTCTGGGGGACTGATTGTCATAGACTACATTCTAGAAAGGTCCTGGGGAACAAGCTGTCTGTCTTTCCAGGATGCTCTCATCCAGGGCTCTGCGACCACAAGGCTTGATGGGCTTGCGCAGGGAGCTAGAAACAGGGAGAGGACTGCTCTCCACCCGGCAGAACGCTCCTAGTCAAAGTCAAGTCTACGGACTATACCCTAGCAATAGAAAGGAACACGCTATTGATCTAAGCAACGATACAGATGACTCTCAAGAACATTTTGCTGAGTGAAAGAAAGCAGATGGGAAGTACATACTGTATAATTCTATGCATATGAAGTTCTAGAACAGGTTAACGTAATCAAAATGAAACCAGAACGGTGATTGCCTCTGGGGCCTTGGGGAGGGTGGGAGAGGGGCAACAGGAAACTTTCCAGGAAGATAACGATGTATCTGATAAGAGCATAAGAGCGTGCATTATGCAGATGTGTGCACTTATTGAAACTCACTTAATCATACAATTAATGCCTGTGCATTTCACTATCTGGATATTTTGTTTCAAGGGCAAAGAAAGACAAACCTGTAAAGAAATACTGGGCTCTTATTAATGACCTGCATGCTTAAGTACTTAGAGGGAAATATACCAATGTTTCCAACTTATTTTCAAATGTATCAAGAAAATAAGATAGGCTGGTAGATGGATGAATGGATACAGACATGTGATGAACAAATACAGTAAGATGGTACAGGATCTAGGTGATGGGTATATATCACCTGTACAATTCTTCCAACTTGCTGCATGTTTGAAACTTAAGGTTTTTTGTTTTTTTTTTTAATTTAAGTAACTTTTACACCCCACATGGGGCTCGAATTCACAACCCCGAGATCAAGAATCACACATGCTTTTCCAACTGGGCCAGCCCCAGGCGGCCAAACACTTTTTATAATAAAATATTAGGGGGGAAAAAAACACCCTAAGTCTGATCATGTCATTCCTCTGCTCAGACCCTTTCAATAGGTCCTCATCTCGCCCGGAATAAAAGCCACAGTCCTGACAATGGCCTCCAAGCAGGATTGATTTTGATTGCCATTTTATGATTGTGATCTGCCTATGAAGCCCTGCAAGACCTGACCTCACTTCCCATGGCTTTCTCCCTACTTCCCTGTGCCCCAGTCGCACTGATCTCATTTCCAGGCACACTCTGCCTCAGGGCCTTTGCACTGGCTATTCCTTCTGCCTGGAATGCTCTTCCCTGAGAATCTGAATGGCTTTCTCCCTCATTACGTCAAGCTTTTCTTCAAATGTCTCCTCAGTTGGGCCTCCTCTGATCTCCCTATTTAAAATTGCAATCTGGGGCGCCTGGATGGCTCAGTCGGTTGGGCACCTGGCTTCAGCTCAGGTCATGATCTCACAGTCGTGGGTTCGAGCCCCGCATGAGGCTCTGTGCTGACAGCTAGCTCAGAGCCTGGAGCCTGCTTCAGATTCTGTATCTCTCTCTCTCTGACCCTCCCCTGCTCCTGCTGTCTCTCTGTCTCTCAAAAAAAAAAAAAATTAAAATTGCAATCTGCCCTTTTCCCATCTCCCTTGCTTTATTATTTTTTTAGAAAGTGCTTAGAACTTTCTACAGATGATATACTTTATTAAAGGTAAGCTCTGTGAAGGCAAAGATTTTTTTTGCATTTTGCTTATGCTTTATCCCCAGGGCCTAGAATAGTGCCCAGCAGACAGTCAGTGTGGAATAAGTACATGTTTCTAGGAATAAAGGAATTCCCCTGCCCTCAGCTGAGCTCACAGTCTGGCGCCAAAGACCCAAGTCAACACAGATCATCACAAGGGGACACCTGATGTTCCATGAAATGGCAGAGGAGGAGGCAGGGGGCATGACAAAAGAAGTCAGCAGGATGCCAAGGTTAGAAAAAAAAAAAAAAAGAATGCATCTCCCAGATGAAGAGAGGATAAGAGATCTGCTAGTAGAGTAAACAGCATGAGCAAACCCCTAGACCAGAGAAATATAGCAAAACCCTAGGCTCGATTGTAAGCAGTTCTCAGGGAAGCGGTGCAGGGGTGGGGTGAAGTGGCAGAGGTAGCCCCGTCCTGCCGGGAAGGGGGACTGCAGGGTTTTTGCCAAGGGCAGTATCATGGGCAGACGTGGGTTTCTGAGACTGCCCTGCTGCTGGGTGGAGAGTGGACTGCGGTAGGCAAGAGTGAAGCAGGAGACCCACCAGGAGGCACCTAGCAAACAGGAGGGCCCTAAAGACAGCGGCCGATGGGAGAGTTATTCAGGACAGAAACTTAACAAAACAGTTGATGAGACTCACGTCTGGGTGCTCCAATCTGGAATTGAGGGGTCATTTCTGGGTAGAGGTGATGGTAGGAAGAGGGTGAGAGGAGGAGGGGAGGCTGAGGGTCTGGACATCTCAGTGGAGATGCCCCGCAGGCACCTGGCTGAGTCTAGAGGTGGGGCGCAGCCCCTGGATGCAGAGACTTGGGAGCCATTAATTCAAAGAGTAGGTGGACCCAGCAGGGAATGTGTGTAAAGAGCTAGGCCAGGGCAAGAAATATCTAAGGGATCAGGAGGAGGAGAAAGTGACAGAGCAGAAGAGAATGGGGAAGCACTAGAGGCCAGAGCCCAAGAGTCAAAGGCGGAAGAATTTCCAAAAACAGAGAGTGTGGACATCCGGAGGGGGTGGGGAGCGAGGAGGCCAGGAGGGCATCCTAAGGTGATGACTGGAGTGTGGCTGTGGAAGAAGTGGGTTTTAAACCAGGTCCCAGAGTGGACCCCAGAGGGTAGGTGCCGGCCTGGGATAGGGGACAGATGCCTGGGGTCTGGGGCCAAGAGAGAAACAGGAATGGGGGAGACTCAAACTTTAGCCTTTCAAGGCTGCTCAGATGTGGACTCCTCCTCCCCAGTCTCACGGACAGGCAGGTCTCTGGCCTCTGTCCCTAACC
>NC_043707.1:21942642-21947173 GCF_006229205.1 Suricata suricatta
GTTAAAAATAATAAAAGTAGGGCTAATACCCCTGACTCTAACTCTTTTGCAGGCAGAGTGAAGGTCCCATAAATTATTTGAAGGTTCCCACAAACCACTAGGGCAGATGAGGCCTCGTCATTATCCCCATTGCTCAGATGAACAAACTAAGGCTCAGAGAGGGGAAACCGCTTGCATAGAGCCACACACCTAGCGAGTAACAGAGCCAGTGTTTGAACCAGAACGTCTGACTTCAGATCTACCACACTGAGGTTCCTGTCTCACATGCCGCCTCCTCAGAGAAGCCTTCCTGGATACCACAGCACATTTGTTTCCTTGTTCATTCATCAAACAGTTGATATAACTGGTCTATGCCCAACGTGGTGCTAGACACGGCTGGGAACCAAGTTCTGCACTCAGAAACCCACAACCTAGTGGACAAAACAGACACACCAACCAGCCATCCCAAACAGCCTGATAAATGTCTGTGGAGACAGGAGGAGGCACAGTGGGTGATGGAAGCCCAAAAGCGGGGAAACCGAGCCAGGGGGTCAGGGGAGACTTCCTGGAGGAGGTGGTCATTGGGCTAAGGACAAGTAAGACTCACTGAGAAGTGTAGGCAGGGGTTCCGGGGGACAAATGGCTAAGCAGAGGCAGTGCGGGGTACAATTCTGTAGCTTCTTGAGGACAAGGAATGTGTTGGGTCATTTCAGACCCCAAAGTCCCTCTGGGCCTCAGTGTTCCTGTGTATGAATGGGAATCATGGGCCAACGGCCCGAGAGCTTTGGCCCACGGGAGAGCTGGACAAGAAGAGGGGTCCTGGGATTCCCAGAGGAGGGCTGAAGGTCAGGAAGGGTCCAAGGGCAGGAGGGCAGGGCAGGGCGGAGAGAGTTTGGGGGAGGCAGGGTCCTGGCTCAAGCTCCCATTCCATGTCTGACTCATGATATGACTACAGAAAGATCCTCTTGGAGCCTCAGTGACTCCATCTGAGAAACAGAGCATGAGACAAAACTGTCTCCAAAGACCCTCCCCAGCCCTGACGGGGAAATGACATGACACAAAATTACAAAAGGGTCTTTATTTGTAAAAAGCCAAAGGGGCCCCTGGGGCGACAGGACAGGCAGGCCGGCTTCTCAGGGGTCAGGGGCATTTGGGCAGATGCGCTTGAGTGGGGGGGCGCCCTCCGAGTCCTCTGTGTCACCCTGGGCTGCCTCGGGGACAGGTGGCACTGGCTCAAAGACGGGGTAAGCTTCGGGGGCCTGGAGAGGAAGGGCGGACAGGCGTGAGCTCCACCCAAACCCAGGAGTACAGCCTCCTAGCCTCTGCCTTCTCCAGCACCTCCGCTCCGCTCCCCGCCCGGACCTAGGGGTCTAGCCCAGGGCCAGGGACCCAGGAAGCAGATTAAGTGGCACCGGAAACAACAACAACATCATTTGGGGAGAAAGAAGCAGATACTTGATATTTCTGGACAATGCATCAAGGTGGTCGTTGGGGAAAAAGTCAGAAGTCTGTGGGGGACTCTCTGAAGCTAATTTTATAGTTTAAGAGAAAATAAAATTGTTGGAGGAGCACCACGATCTTTTCAGGCTTTTCATGGTCTTAAATCAGCCCCGATCCGGCCCGAAGGACTTTGTCTTAAAACACCCTTTCCTTCTCAGCCCCAAGAACCCAGCCTCTGAGACTTGAGCTGTGTCTGAGGTCTACATTTCCTGCCTGGACCTCAGCAGCACAGCCCCGAGCCCCCAGAACCCCCACTGCCCCCCAGAACCCCCACTGCCTTAGAGACCCAGGCTTCTCTCACCTCAGCCTCCAGCAATTCTGGAACAGGCTCCTCCTTGGTCAGCATTGGGGGTTCATCGGTGCTGCCTGCTGTTATGCCCCCAGGATCTGGAACATCAAGTTAACAGATATTCCCTGAGCAGCTGCTCCAGCCCCAGCACAGACCAGGACTGGGGGACACCGGGGCGGGAGCCAGGAAGAGAACCCAGGAAGGACATTTAAGGGACAGGTGAGTAAGATCTCATCGAGTAGACAAACGGGGAGGTGGAGCCCATTTCAGGCAAACAGGACATATATTTAGTGAGTACAGATTCTGAAGTTGGACTCCCGGGTTCAAATCCTGACCTTGGGCAAATGACTTAATTCCTCTGGGCCTCAGTTTCCCCATCTGCAAAGTGGGGATAATGATAGTAATCACCATAAGGACGGCTGTGAGGATTGAGATAATACAGGTAAAGCCCTCAGTAGAGTGTCTGGCACATAGTAGATGCTCAATAAATGCCCGTTATTGTTTTTATATTAGTGAAGGTGCACGAATGGACGGCACAACCTACACATAGCCCATATGCCTAAGTCATGGTATTCTTGGTAAGGAACACTAAGACCAGCAGAGAGGGCCCAGAGTGCCAAGTGGAGGAGTCAAAGGCCACAGGGAGCCACTGAAGGCTCTGAGGCAGGAAAATGAGCCTGGCAAACTTGTACTTTAGAAAAAGTTGCTCTGGCGGCTGTGTAGAGGTGAGTGGGGGAGAGGAGACCCATCAGGAGGCTGGAGCCAGGTGGGGGTAAGCGATGGCTCTTGTAGGGAGGTAGACACATTTGGGAGGTGGCTCCGACCAGACAGGGGATTGTACGGAAGAGAGAGAAACTGAGGAGGAATCGTGCCCAGGATATGGGCTCAGCGGCTGTGTGAGCTTGGGCGACTTCTCTGAGTTTCAGCTTCTCACCTACATGAGGGGGTGACAACCCTCAGAGGGTGATGGTGAGGATTAAATGACCTACAATACGTTCAGAAGGGCATCTGGCACACAGAGCTCGACACGTATGAGCTATAATCACCCTCGGGAATGTCACTATTATTTACTCCTCAACAAATATTTATTGAGCACCTTCTGCGTGTCCCACATGGTTCTGAGAATTCAGTAATGAACAAGATCGAGGTGGGCCCAAGGTTTAGGAAGCTGACGTGAGGTGGGAGTCGGGGGAGAAATATGAGTAGGGAAAAATAAAATTTATGTGAAAATCTCAATCATTTGTTATCTAAAGACACAAAGAAACCAGAGGAATGAGACAGCAGTTGCTGGAGGTAGGATGGTGACTTTCTGCAGGAGTCAGGGAAGTCTCCCTCCAGGAGAGAGCAGCACAGGAGGGGAGTAGGTGTTGGGAGGGGTAAGCTGGTGCCCGAAACTTTGCAGAGGACAAGACTCAGAGGAGAGGGCTCTAGGGAGGCACCTGGTCCTACCTCTTTCTTGGCCCAGCCGTGGGGGCTGAGTATCCTCTGGGACCCCTTCTGGTGGTCCAGCAGGTGACACAGGGCGGCTGGGCTGAGGGGTGCCCCCAGGGCTGGGCTCAGTGCCCTTTTGCAGGGAGCCTTCCGAATGGAAACTCTGGTTACTGTTCTCATCTGTGGGAGCAAAAGCCAAGAGGGTTGGGCCTGAGGGCCCCAGTTCCCTCCCTCATCCACAGCCCACACCTCCCCCTGGAACCCCAGGATCCCTACATACCATTGAGATCCAGCAGGATGAGAGGGCCACCCCCTCGGGGACTGACGCCCCTGCCCCGCCGCTCCCGGCCTCGAGATCTCTCTGCCCCACCACCTGCCCTCCGCCGCTCCTGAGGATTGAAGGGGTAAGGGTCAGTGGCAGCTTTCGTGAGTGCTTGCAAAGCCCCCACTGTACAAATAAGGAAACTGAGGCACAGAGAAGCAAGAGGGCCCTGCATGAGGTGACCGAGCGTGCCTGGCTAGGTGGGTTAAGTTTTGAACTCAGGGGTCTGAAGAAGGAGAAAGGGAGAAGCGGGGGTGGAGTTGCTAATAATTGTTAACATCTGTCTTGGCTGCTGCATTTGAGGTCTCAGAGCCGGACTGGAGGTGGAGGCCAGGGTGGGGAGGGGCTCGCCTGAGGTTGCACAGATGAAGGGCCTAGTGTGGGAGAGCTTGCTCACCTCCTCCTGGGGGTCCACCACTGGCACCCACTTGAAGATACGAAGGGAAGTGTCGCCCACAGTCACCCAGCGCTTCTCCCTGTGGGAGGGTTGGGGGGACTGGGTCAGAGTTCTGAGGAGAGACCCCCCCCAGGAGCTGAACACTCTGGGGAGACCTGCAGAAGTAGGGGTGCTGCAGTTTTGCTAATGGGGCATAGTTAGCAGGAGAAAGTCCTGCGGACCCCAGGCCATACATGGGGGTGCCTCCAGAGAGAGAGAGTATGGCTTGAGACCATGGCTCTGCAGACCCCTGGGGCCGGGGACCACACCAATTAAGATCCTGGGCGCCTGGGCACACTCGAGGGAGGAGTGGCAAAGCTTTAGGGGGCGGGGCATAAATGAGGGTACGGCTTGGGAACACGCTTTGTAGACCCTAGGGTGTAGCCAGAAGGGGGACAGAGCCCTGGAGCTCCAGGGCGCAGCTGGGGGGCACACCTAACACCTTGGGGCCACGCCTGGCGAAGGGAGGGTAGACGCATTTGGGAGAGAAGTGGCCCCGCCAGGTCCCGTCCCTGGCCCCGCGGCAGCGCTCACCATCTCCGGACCTTCTCGATGGTCGCCATCACCTTCTTGA
>NC_043707.1:21947273-21950657 GCF_006229205.1 Suricata suricatta
CGGTTCCCCCCCCCCCCCAAACAGGAGGGAGGACCAGCGCATTCTAGTCCTGCCAGCTCCACCCTTTCCTATCCCTCCCCACCCCCCACCCCCATCCCCCATCAGCTTTCTCTGAAAAGGAGCTCGGGCCCTAAGTCTTGCCCCAGGTCAGAGCCTGAGCCTCCTCCTCCCGGCGGGACCAGGGCTGCCTCCGGGCCCCGGCACACCCAGCCTCAAGGTCTTAAACCCACCTCGCAGACAACCTGCTAACCCTCCTCAGGCCCCGTTCCTGACTGGGCTGCGCAAGTAGGGAGCTGAGCTCAGAGCCAAGGAATCCTGCTTGGGGCAGGAGAAGGAGGGGGGATTGTTTGGGGTCTGAGCCCTGATTGGCTGCGCCCGGGCCACGCCCCTACCCCTTCCCCCTTCTCCCCCCTTCGGAAGGGGGGCGTGGAGGCAACGGGGATCAGCCAAGGGCCAGCATGAGCCGGAGGGAGGGAAGTCTGGGTAAGGGGCTGAAGGGCCGGACGCCGAGTGCCCATGGGGATCAGGGGTCTGAAGGGCTGGAAGCTGGGGTCAGGGTCCCAGCCATCCCCGGGTCCGGGAAGGGAGCGGCCTGAACTGGGGAGAGCAGGGCCCCGGTGTCAGGTAACAAGCGGGTGAGATGTGGGTGAGCTGCGGAAAGGGAAAAGAGCCAGAGTTTAGCGGAGGCCTGGGTTGTGCCTTCACTGGGACTTGGGCGCAGGACTTCTAGGTCGTGGGTTCGAGTACACCCTGGGAGAGAGGACTGGGAGCTGGGGCTGGACGCCTAGGTCCTCTCTAAGTATTGGGAAAAGAGTTGGGGGCCAGAGGAAGAGATGGAGTTAGGAAAGGAACTCCTTGGACCATCGGAGCTAGTGAGTGACAACAGAGACGAAAGTTAAGGATAGGGACAGGCGGTGGGAAACTCAGGCTTGGGATTGGGGGGCGGGGCGGGAGTTGCCGGGCCAGGACTGCAGTCCCCATCATGCTTTGGCACGTTCGCTGGGCATCTCGGGAAATGTAGTCATCCTCCCGGGGCGCCACCCTCTAGCTTACCCTGGGAAAGGCTAGTCGTGGATGATGCGGGTGTCTAGCTTTTTGCACAGAAGGTCCTTTGTGGGAGGAAATGGAACTTCAGTCTCCCAATCTGCAGAATGGGCTTAAAGGAGCTTTCGTCCTGAAATTCTGTGCTTCAGTGATATTAAATTTCAGCAGCAATCACTGAGGTACGGAGATGTGTGAAACCTACCCTCAAAGGGCTCCCAGACTGAGGCAGATTCACACAAATAAAAGAGCCATTAAAAAAAACTACCTTGGAAGCATGAATAAATGGCCTAAGGTAAAAGGAAAAAGTTAATTTAAGGAAGGGGTGAATTCAGAGGCTGCACTGAGGAGGCAATATTTGAATTTGGCTTTAATAGGATTTCAACAGTTTTGGGGTCAGAGAATACATTTCAGGTAGGACAACTGTTTGGTGAATGTCTGATGCCTCATTTACCATCAGTGGGAATGGGACAGAGCCGGCCTGGCTTAAAAGTTGGAGAATTCAGAGCAGAGCTTCTGGATTCAGGAAGGAAGATCCAGCCTTGAAATGGTCAAGGAGCAGGGGATTGGGCTGCCCTCATTCCTCCCTTTTTTTCCCACCAGAAGACCCACAGGCTGATTCCTCAGTCTCACCCCTTCCCCACTTGGAGGCCAAGATCCGACAGACACACAGCCTTGCCCGCCTCCTCACCAGATATGCTGAGCAGCTGCTCCAGGAATATGTGAGTGGGAATGGGGGTGGGGGTGCCCGAGGCCTGAGGAGTGGGGAAGGACAGATCACAGAGGTTCCTGACCACCCATTTTCCCAGCCTCATTTCCCAGCTGCAGAAAATGGGGCTCCTGGCCACACAGCAAATTGAAGAACTGGACCCTCTCTGTGCCCCAGGTGCCCCTCTTTCTGCCTCAGCTTGGAGGCTCCCCTCCCGGTGATTAAGACAGAGGCAGAGAGAGTAAAGAGAATTGAGTGAGTGAGTCAGGAAACCTAGGATCTAGACTCTCTGTGATCTTGTCACCTTACCTCTATGGGCCTTGGTCTCCCCAGCTATGAAAGGAGGCAGTTTAACATGAAGAGTTGTGAACTCTACTACCTGTGCTATGCAGAGAGACCAAGAAGGGGTTTCAACATGGGGCAAAAATTCCAGTCCAAGAGGGGACTTTTACAGAGGAGGGGGATCTGCCAACGTCTTTGGTTAAGCTTAGGGCCCTGCCCAAGGAAGGAGGGTATTTCCACCAATTACTCCTGTGTAGGGGAAGGAGAGTATAGTTTTGAATCAGATAGACGATAGGTCTGCTAACTTGCTGGGACCTTGGGCAGTGTTGGTAACATGAAAAAAGAACCATGTAACAATTATGAAAGTGGGATAAGAGCGAGAACTAGCTTTGTAGTTGTGTGAATTTTGGTTCAAAATCCAGCTCTGTCCTTTCCTGGATGGATGACCTAGGACAAATCAATTTACCTCATCAGCCTCAGTAGCCTCATTTATAAAATCAACGTCATCATAATCATCACACCCATTATTGGAAAGATTAGGAAATAGTGTTTAAGCAGCAAACAGTGCCTGAACCAGAGACAAGATGTTAGCAAAGGATAAATGGTACAGTTCTATGTGGCATGTTTACAAATGACTTATCTCCTTCATCTTTCATTTGTTCATTCGTCTGACAGTTATTCAGTGAGTCCCTGCAGGTGCAGAGGTAGCGGAGGATGGGGAGAGAGAGAGAAGCAGACAGTTTCCTGCAGTATCTGTGATTCTCAGGAAATCCCTGGTAGAAAGACAGGACAGGGAGCTGACCCCCCGTTTTACCGATGAGAAGACTGAGACTCAGAGAATGGAAGTGGTTTTCATGGAACTGCACTGCTAGCAAGTGGTGGAGACAGGATTTGCACCCCGGTCTGAAAGATGGCGTTCATAAACCAGCTAACTAAAACATTTATTGTGCCCTTCCAGCGGGCCAGGATCCGCTGGGAGCATTTAACCATGCTCGGAACTACCCTACAGAGTTGATACCGTTATTTCCATTTTAGAGATGAGGAAACAAAGGCACTTTTTTGTGTCGTGTTGTTTCAAACACAACCGTTGTGTTGGGAGGAATGTGTTATTTGCGAGGCGGGGAAACTAAGGCCCCAGAGGGGGGCGGGGGAGGAGTGGAGAGTGGAGGAATTCGGTCGCGGCGCCTCTGGGGGGGACCCCCCCCTGACTGCCGTGTCTCCGCAGGTGCAGCACCAGGGAGACCCCTTCGGGCTGCCGGGCTTCTCGCCCCCGCGGCTGCCAGTAGCCGGCCTGAGCGCCCCGGCCCCGGGCCACGCGGGCCTGCCCGCGCCCGAGCGGCTGCGGCTGGACG